>NC_041356.1:2135199-2227699 GCF_900634415.1 Cottoperca gobio | reverse complement strand
AGATTCTCAGAAACCCAGACTGGAATAAACTTGTTTAGATTTGCAAAATAGCGGACTGATAGGGCTCATTAAGCTAACATTACCTCGCTGCTATAAGCTAACAGGCACTCTGAATAAAGATATGGAAACTAACGTTATAAGACACGATGCTACAACAAAAACTTTTTCAATATCTTCATTGGACACGTTTTACGTTTAGCGTGCGTACAATGTCTGTGACTTCGAAAACAATGTTATTTGTAATTTCATAAAGCTTAGAATAAATAAATGTACCGGTGATTTCCTGATTCAGCTCTCTACCCGTCTTCGGTTTGATTGATTTGAACAAAAGAAGCTGCAGTCTGCTTTCAGACCACGTGGTTTGCATTAAGTATTCATACAGGAAACCAAGCTCTCACCAACTGGACGAAGAAACACTCAGGGTAAAACCCGGGAGGTCATCGTTTAGTCTTAACTGTCACTGTAACCAATAGTTCAACGGAACTAGCATTGACAAAAGTAGATCCTCAAATCTTTTAGGTTAAAGTTGCTGAAGAAAAGTACTGTTGAAAATAACCACTGGCATAAATAAATTATTAAAACTTGGAAAAAACGAATGTGATAACAAAGACTCTTGTTCAGCATTTGACCATGCACTTACAATCTATCAAAAGTTGGAACAATGAATGATTACAATTACATTTAGTAATTGTAATTATGGAAGATTAAAAATGTCTAAAATAAAACTAATAAAAGAAGCAAAGTGAAATACAATTCACATTGTTATATCCCTTATCCCTATCCCTTTTATGTATGCATTTACTGATTACAAAATGTAATTTAATTATATATATATTAAAATCATCAAAAGTAATTCATTGTTTTTCACATGCCACAAAGAAAATCACAACAAAGAAAACAAATGCATGTGTTTTGCATTTTAGTGATGTCCATCAGAGAGCAGCATAGTATAAGGACTTTAAAATATTGTGAATAGAGGCCGATTTTTAGATAGCCTTTGGTACCTTTTAAAGTCTGTATGCTACTATGTGTAATATGTGTAATGTATTTGCACCTATACAATATAACGTGATGATTTTTTTTGCATTCCAATTTATTTTTGCATGACATAGTTTTAACTCAATGGCATCTTCAGATTTAAATATAATTCTTCATTATTAATCATTAAACAGATATTTTAATCACACTTTAAATTCACCTCCTGCTTTCATGCCAAAAGAGTAGAGTGACAAGTAACAACAAAAATTATCTTGTAAAAAACTGAGTTACATTTATTCTTGATCCACAAATTAAGGATTTCTCCTCTAAACTTCTCAAATGGTTTGACTGCTTCAGTCTCAAATAGGGGAAATGATTAGAATAAAGCATTTTTTCTTTTTTCAGACCAATAGATGTTGCAATCTCTGACCATTTTTGCATTTTTTAAATCTGACCTGTTTCTACAAGTTGTAAAAAGTGGCGTTACATTGTGTGAATGGGTAAAAGTTGGCATGTAGTTTAAAGGAGGTTTGAGTGGTTGGAAGACTAGAAAGGTGCTTTATAAATGCAAGTAAATTTATCATCCATTTACCATTCAAACAAGTAAACCAACTACTGGACACGGACACCAAGTTTTAAAACCTGTATTTACAATTAAAATCCCAACTGAAATAATATTAAGGCTAACAGCTAACTAGCTTACAACTGATTAACCCGCTCTCACTACTCCCCAGTAAAGAGAGCAGGTATTGGCAATGGATGGAAAATTACCCAGACAACACCATCATGACAGTCAACCACTGTCATGGTTCAAGTATACCTGGCAAGGCTTGAGGGAGACTTCTTCACCATGAAACTGAGTATGCAAAAGGAGAAGGAGAGAGAGCCTGCAGATGCTGACACTGACCTTCCCCTGCTAATGCACTCAGAGGCCCTAACATCATGAGCAAACAGTTCTCCCAGATGGAGGTATAGCTGATATAGCTCAGAGAGCAGCTCACAGCCAAAATCTCCCTTTTTCTGAAAGGTCCAGACCATCTTCAGGAGAGAACAGGAGGATGTCCTCAGCTGAGAGAGTTTCAGCAGGACAGAGCCTGTCTGAACCACTGCAGCACCACCAGCAACAACATCATACGCCACAGCCAAGTCAACACAGGCCCCCACAACCCAGCACCCACCACGGCCTAGAGTCCCTGAACCTCCCCTCCTACCAGCATTACAGCCAGCTCTACAGGTACCCCAGCCTACTGGACTGAACTATGCTGAGGTTGTGAGAGGAGCAGCACCCCACCCGACCCCCAACTGGTGACCTTAGGGAGATACAATACATGTTGCACCTGCTGTGCTCTAACCTCATAGCTCTAGTAGAAGAGAGGAGACAGAATGAGTATGTAACTTTTTAAAGATAACATTGAATGTGATAGAATCATAATCAAAATCACCTGTGATAGCCAACACCACCTCATACATTCTAGACTGTCTTCCAAAAGAAAAGGAAAATCACTTCCACTTTTTTTCTTGTAGAGGTTGCTATTATTTGCATATTGTTTATCTTGTTTTTAAAACAGAACAGATTTTCAGATTAAATCGTTTTAAATAACATGTTGGAATATTCAAGGCCTTAGATAATCTGTTTTTGGATTAAAAAGCAGTATTTTTTATTAAAAAATTAAAGACCGTTTTACTATATATATACGCCTTCATTACCATGACACATTAAAACAATACAAACACACTCTAAGAGCAAAGAAGGAAGAAAACACCAGGAACCAGCTCTCTGAAATAGAAGAAACCAATTCTGGCAGAAGTGGAACACTCTATTCTACAGCAATATTACATAGAACATCAACCAAATGAAATACACCCCAAGTGGAAAACTTTAGCATAAGTAATTTGAGACAACGAAAACCCTCTAGATCAGAGGTCTACAACAGGGGGTCCGTGGCCCCTAGGGGATCCGCGGAGGTACTGCAGGAGGGGTCGTGAAATCTTTGGTTGATTTAACCATTTAATATATATTTTTTATTTAACTTTTGTTTTTGCAACCAATTTTTTTTCCACAAATTTAAATGTCTTTAAATACACATTAACATGAATCCAACATATTGTAGCAAACAGATGAATGGAGACAGAAGACGTTATCTTTCAGCATTCAGCAATGCACACATTCAGCGACACACAGGAGCTCTCTCAAGATGGATACCGGTTCATTCACAGCACGAGACTAGCCTAGACCTGTCCCGCCAAGCCTCCTGTACCCAAAGAGGAGGACCCGCCCCTATCGCTGCTGTACAAATCACAAGGCCGGATGTTACACGCTGGCTCTCTCAGGTTCCCCGTGATTGGCTGAGAGCCTATTTAATCCCCAGCTGACTAAGATCCCAGACACAAGGATGCAATATTATTGAAAAGAAGATACCTTATATGTTTTGAGAAAAATTGTTTAAAATAAAAACATGAATATATGAACCTCATTGAATATCTTAGTATTGAATGCACAATAACAGGGTAGCTATGTTTATACATCGCACTAGGTCCAGTTTAATATGAAACACAATTGTATACAATATATATAGTGCGCCCTGCTCCATCTCTCCATCAGTTTGGGGGTCCTTGGCCTGAAAAACATTGCAATAGATGCTTCAATAACCGAGCAAGAACTGATGGAAATCATCCATTCCCTGAAAGCTAAAAAGGACTGTGGAATCGACAAGATCTTAAATAAGATAATAAAATGTTCTGACCATAAATTCTAATTGGCTTTACTCGAACTTTGATATAACAGTTGGCATTTTTCCTGACATATGGAATAAAGGTTTAATAACACCAATTTATTTTAAAAGGTAGATAAATATGACCCAAATAATTTCAGTTTTATCAATGACCAAAACTTTTTAAATAAATGCCAAATTTCATTCTTACCAAACTTTTGCACAACAGAACACATTTAAAATGTAAAATTAGACAAAAAGAAAGGCAAGGCCTATGCATGTTTTATTGATTTCAAGAAGGTCTCTGATTCCTTACTTGCATGAATGCCTTTCCTAAAGACTACTCAACAGTGGCATTGGGGGGAAAACATATGGCATTCTTAAATATATGTATATATATATTTTGTGTGCAGTTAAAATAGGAGACAAACAAGTCATTTGCAAGTCATTTAGATCAATCTACTTTAACCTGGCCTCACCCTGAATGACACTGAAATCAACAGTCTATATGCAGATGTTACTATCACTAACAAAAGTTGATTTACAGCAGCACCTCAACCTCCTGCACAAATCATGTCTGACCTGGGCCCTGACAGCCCTGAAAAGAAAATGAGGATTTCAGAAGCAGTCCATGGTCCCGTTGAACCAGATCTTTTAACGAGAAGTTCACGGAAAATACAACTGATGATACATAGAGTCCAGTGCAGTTACTGTGACAACTTATGCTCTGAAACTAACCTGCAAAATGGCAGGTATGAGTAGCAGAAAATTCAATCAGCATAAAATCTGTCGTGCTCTTTGACTAAAGGTCCAGTTGATATTTAGGTTTAAATTATTCACCAAGCACTTCACAGAGAACAAGTTATTGGACCTTGTTGTGATATATTATCATTTTCAGAGGAGTTTCTTTACGAGCGATATTGAATACTAATCACTAGTTAGCTTAAATGCTAATCGCTAGTTGATTGAGTCTGTATTAGCATTTCAAAGGTTTTTGAAAAATAAGTTTTATGGATTTATGTATTAAATGAACTTCACTCTCAGACATGAAGTTAACACAATTAATAACTCAAGTAAGTAAGTAAGTAAGTAAGTAAGTAAGTAATAAGTAAGTAAGTAAGTAAGTAAGTAAGTAAGTAAGTAAGTAAGTAAGCAAGTAAGTAAGTATTTTCTACATCTTAGATTAATACTGAAGACCTCAAAACTATGAAAGAACAGGAATTATGTAGTAAACAAAAAAGTGTGTTAAACAAATCAGAATGTTATAGATTTTAGATTCTTCAAAGTAGCCCCCTTTTGCTTTGATGACAGCTTTGAACACTCTTGGCATTCTTTCAGTCAGCTTCATGAGGTTGTCTCCTGAATGGTTTTCCAACAGTCTTGAAGGAGTTCCCAGAGGTGCTGAGCACTTGTTGGCGGCTTTTCCTTCACTCTGCGGTCCAACTCATCCCAAACCATGTCAAAATTGGGTTTAGGTCGGGTGATTGTGGAGGCCAGATCATCTGACGGAGCACTCCATCACTTTCCTTCTTGGTGAAATAGCCCTTACACAGGCTGGAGGTGTGTTTGGGGTCATTGTCTTGTTGAAAAACAAGAGTAAGCAACAATTGTATGCAGATGCAACAAATGTATGCAACAAATTGTAAACAACAATAAGGGTTTGCAGCTCATTCTCAAAACAGAAGCCTCAGATTGCTTCTTAGTCAGGATGGTGATCCCCTTCACAGCCCTGTATAAAGGTGTGTGTGTGGGGGGGGGGGAGGGTATCTCAAGCTTGTTACACAAATAAGTTATTGGGCTTGTTAACACTAACGTTAGTTAGAAAATGTTATCAACTTTAATTGACTGAGTTTATTGAAAAATTGAGTTTATATAAATACTGTGTAATATATGTTTTAACTCTCTTATAATGGGAACAGCGTTGCACTCAGTGGGAGCAGTTATGCTGCGCTTTGGACTGAAGGATGCTGCAGGTCAGGAGTAAGTTTGATGTTTGAGATACGAAGGATATCACAGAGATGGCTGTCGGTCATTTTGGTTCTCAATCTAATTTTGTTAACAGAGAAAAGGTTTGCTCAGATATATGAGCCGAACAGACTCATCATTATTTGTGTGTGACGTCTCATCAGAGGAAACTTTTTCAAGCTCCAGTAGAAGTCGGGGAGGGAGAGAAGCTGATGTTGATTCTTCAGGGAATTATCGTATATAATTATTATATATAAGTTCTAGTTGCAGACTCTCTTAAACTCATTCTGCATTCATCAGGGAGTCGAGAACAACGCGACTTCGCAATGATAGAAAAATCTTAGAAGTGCTGACTGAATTCTGTCATGAGAGACGTGATCACACACACATATTTCCCCTTGTTATCAGAAAGGTTGGCCTTTGGAAAAGCACATTTGATTTCGGACAGCGTGGGGAAGTGCGCAACATTGAAGTTGCGTAGTTGTGTCTCAAAGAGACGGAGCTTCATGCAGAATGCTTTCATGTGCGCAGTAGGCTCTTGTTCAGTGTTGAGATGACCAGTAAGATCAACTAAAAATGCCAGGTCTGCCAAACATGGAGGGTCACTCAGCTCATGAAGAGGTCGGTCCTTCTCTTTCAAAAACAGATCGATTTATGATCTCAGAGAATAAAACCGCTGCAGCACGGAGCCGCGACTCAGCCAGTGCACATCAGAATGGTGGAGTACGTCGCAGTTGGCACGCGGGCCGTAGTTTGGACACCCCTGATCTACATCAATATCTACATCCATCTACATCCATATCTACATCTCCATATACATCCATCTACATCCATCTACATTAGGGGTAGCCAACACGGTGCCTGCAGGCACTTGGTTGCTCGCAGGGACTACGTGAGTCGCTTGCAGGGCATGTTCTGAAAATACCACTAGTCACCCTGTTTGGGGTCAGAGTTCAATTTTACGCGCAAGCCAAGTCAAATACCCTAAACATGACAGAAAAGTGAAAGAAAACTAAATATTTTCATAATGATTATGAGGAAGAATAATTTTTTTCCAACAGTGAAATAAAAGTTTGTATTGTCTCATTTGTGGGGCGACGGCAAAGCGGCACATTGTGGAGAGACACTTCGGTACGATGCTAACTACCCATCTGGCAGCGTATGACGGGCAGAAAAAGCCGTGAGTTAAAGGCAGCTTTGGGCAACAGCAGTCTCTTTTCACGAGGCCGGTGAACAAGTCATAAAAAGCAACGGAAGCTTCATTTAGAGCTGCACATTTTTAAATAAAGAACAAGAAAGCCTTTTCGGACGGAGAGGTCTTGAAAGGTGCAATGATGGTTATTGCAAACATTGTGTTCAAAGACGAGAAGAATGGTTCCGATGTCATCTCCACTCTCTCCGATGTTACAAAGTTAGTGGGTAATACAAACGGGATATCATTTGAAGATGTGACAGTCAATGATTTCCTAAAAAATGTTACAGAAGTGATACTTTGTACAGAAATATAACTGGTGTGATTTTGAACGGAAAGGAGAGACCCTGCCCGGAGGATGCCCGGGGCCCCCGTCTGGAGCCAGGCCCAGAGGGAGGGCCCGACAGCGAGCGCCTGGTGGCTGGGTTTGCCACGGAGTCCGGTCAGGCACAGCCCGAAGAAGTTACGTGGTGCCTCCCATCCATCTATCCTGTGGGCCCACCACTCATGGGAAAAACCGCTGGGGTCGGGTGCGCTGTCAAACGGGTGAAAGTGATGGTCAGGGACCTCGACGGACAAGACCCGGGCAGCAGAGGCTGGCTCTGGGGACGTGGAACGTCACCTCTCTGTGGGGGAAGGAGCCGGAACTAGTGCGGGAGGCGGAGCGCTACCAGTTGGATCTGGTGGGGCTTACCTCTATGCACAGTCTTGCCTCTGGAACCGTACTCCTGGATAGGGGTTGGACTCTATTCTTCTTCGGAGTTGCCCAAGGTGTGAGGCGTCGGGCCTGGAGTGGGGATACTCACTAGCCTAAGGGGTGGGGGAAGACTCTGGACAGACCTGGGAAACCCAAACGGGTAGTGCGGGTGAACTGGGAACGTCTGGAGGAAGACCCTGTCCTGGGGATCTTCAACTCACACCTCCGGCGGAGCTTTTCAGATATCCCTGTGGAGGTTGGGGCATTGAACCTGAGTGGGCGATGTTCAAAACCTCTATTGCTGAAGCTGCGGTGATGAGCTGTGGTCTCAAGGTCTTAGGTGCCTCAAGGGGCGGTAACCCTCGAACACCATGGTGGACCCCGGTGGCCAGGGAAGCTGTTTGACTGAAGAAGGAGTCCTTCCGGGTTATGTTATCCGGGAGGACTCCGGAAACAGTTGCAGGGTACCGAAGGACTAGAAGGGTGGCAGCCTCTGCCGTGTCAGAGGCAAAGCAGCGGGTGTGGGAGAAGTTCGGAGAAGCTATGGAGAAGGACTTTCGGTCGGCACCAAGGTGCTTCTGGAAAACCATCCGGCACCTCAGGAGGGGGAAGCGAGGAACCATCCAAGCTGTGTACAGCAAGGGTGGGACCCTGCTGACTTTGACTGAGAAGGTTATCGGCCGGTTGAAGGAGCACTTTGAGGAACTCCTGAATCCGACTAACACGCCCTCTATGGTAGAGGCAGAGCTGGAAGCTGATGGGGGATCATCGTCAATTTCCCTGATGGAAGTCACTGAGGTAGTCCAACAACTCTACAGTGGCAAAGCCGCAGGGGTTGATGAGATCCGTCCAGAAATGCTGAAGGCTTTGGGTGTTAAGGGGCTATCTTGGTTGACACGCCTCGTCAACATTGCGTGGAAGTCTGGGACAGTGCCTAGGGTTTGGCAGAACGGGGTGGTGGTTCCCCTATTTAAAAAGGGGGACCAGAGAGTGTGTGCCAACTACAGGGGTATCACACTTCTCAGCCTCCCTGGTAAAGTCTACTCCAAGGTACTGGAAAGGAGGGTTCGGCCGGTAGTCGGTAATCGAACTAACCCTAACCCTTGACTTCATCAGGGCAAGAGCATTGAATAACAGACAGTTTGTTGCACTTTGAGGAAAATGAGACTGAATATCGTGACACAGGCTACCACACAGCTGACAGGTGGATCAGCTTGGGCAAAGAGTGGGACCTGAGAGAAGAGATTCAAGACTTCTGTGTGAAGAAAGGAAAAGATGTCCCACAGCTTTCAGATGCAGACTGGATGGCAGACCTTGGTTTTGCTGTAGATGTGACTGCACTAATGAATGAACTAAATGTCAAACTGCAATGCAAGGGCCTTTTTGTGGATGAAATGTACAGCGCAGTGAAGGCTTTCATGAGAAAGTTGCAGCTTCTCTCAAGCCAAATGGAGGACAACATTCTCACCCACTTGCCAACACTGAAGGATGCCACACCATCAGCTGATCACCTCCACAGGTACTCATCCATGTTAGAAGCACTGCATGGTGAGTTTTGGAGGCGATTTTAAGACTTTAAAACAGTTGAGAATGAAATGCACATGATTTTTCTTCATTTACATGCAATGTGGATGATGCACCCAGTGATGTTCAGCTTGAACTAATGGACCTGCAGTCTGACACACTTCTGTCAGAGCACTTTAGGTCAGTCTCACTGCCTGAGTTTTACTCTTCCCTGAAAGAGGAGAACTTTCCACACAAGAGGAGACATGCTCAGAAGGTTCTGGTCCTCTTTGGATCTACCTACATATGTGAACAGACATTCTCAGTGATGAAGTTCAACAAATCCAGATACAGATCCTCTATCACTGATGATCACCTGTCAGCTGTCCTGCGCATATCCACCTCAGACATTCACAGATTCAGTGCACTTGTTCAAGCCCAAGACAGACTGGATTTTTCTCACTGAACAAGTAAAGTGAACTGAAAAACATCAGAAGCACTTATTGCTTTTTGTATAAAGTTGATTAATTGCTTATCTTTACATACTGTAAAACACCTTTTCAGTATTGGTTTTTGAAGATTAACATGTTAAAAATATAATACTGATGTAATGATTGTTTTTACTGTTTATTACTTCTCTAGGAGTACTTTCCTATTTGACCCACTCCACAATTTCATATATTTATTGGAAGAGAATATCCTTATTATTTTGATAATAATCAAAATATATAACGTACTGCTTTTTACAATGGGAGAAAATTTAATATTGAGCAGAATTAAGTTCAATGTATTGTTGATTCGGCCCTCCAACACAGCTTGGGTTTCTCATGTTGCCCCTTGTAAAAATTAATTGCCCACCCCTGATCTACATCCATATCCATATGCATTCATATTCATATCCATATCCATCTACATCCATATCCATCTACATCCATAACCATATCATCTATATCCATATACATTTAAATCTACATCCATATAATCTACATCCATAACCATATCATCTATATCCATATACATTTAAATCTACATCCCTATCCATCTACATCCATATACATTTAAATCTACATCCATATCCATTTAAATCTACATCCATCTACATCTACATCTATCTGCATACACCTACAGCTACAGCATATATACATCTACTGTAGCTACATACATCTATCTACATACATCTAAATATACATCTACTGTATCTACATACATCTACATATACATCTACTGTATCTACATACATCTATCTACATACATCTACATATACATCTACTGTATCTACATACATCTATCTACATATACATCTTGTAACTGTAGCCATTAGATTGTTTTCTATAATTATAATTTGTTGCAGTTTCCAAGATAACCTCATGATTTACAATGTATTTAAGTTTTGAATTTAATATTGACCTAATATTAATTGTATGTGCAAATGACACATAAATGACAATTTTAATGAAATGTATCATGTGTTGTAAGTAGTAGTTAATATTTCATGTCTTTTCTTTAATAAAAAGAACACCTGTCCCTTGGGGTCCCTGTCATTTCCATCACACCATGCAAAATGTGAATTTGGTGAGTTTTTAAAAAAGTTTTTAAACTTGGTGATCACAGCCATAGTCATGTGACAGGAAAGCACAACATACAGAAACAATAGAATATGAATTCAACTATTAGCTACAAATAAGCCAAACCAGTATAAGTGCAACATACAAACAACAGTTTTTTCTTTCTTCATTTGCCGAGGTCAAAACAGGTGAGTTTTCAGTCTGCAACGGAAGGTGTGAAGACTATCTGCGGTCCTGACATCAATGGGGAGGTCGTTCCAACATTTTGGAGCCAGGATAGCAAACAGGCGGGTTTTGTTTGAGGGGAATCTGGGTCCCACTCGTAGTTAGGGAGAGGCGAGCCGATTGGCAAATGCAGAGCGAAGTGAACATACTGGGGTGTATGGTTCGACCATGGCCTAGATGTAGGAAGGGGCTGATCCATTCACAGCACGGTAGGCCAGCACCAGAGTCTTGAAGCAGATTTGGGCCACCACTGGTAGCCTGTGAAGGGAGCGGTGTGGTCTCCATTCACGGTGATGTGAATGGGCTCCATGCAGTGGGTGACTTTAAACAGCAGGCGGCCGTCTAAGGCGCTGGCATTAATAGGCCTTGCTAACGGAACGGTCTTTAATCGTAACCGCTTCGCTAACCCTCGGTCCATGAGACTTTCATCAGCCCCCGAGTCAATTAACAACCCCTGGTCTATGGTCTGATTATTTACGGAGAATGTTACCTTGGTTACTGGGCGATTAGGGAAGGTTGTGGACATCTTGCTCACCAGCGCCCTCCTCCTGGCTGGTGAGCCCCTCCTTTTCCCGGACAGAAAGAGAGTTGATGGCCCTGTTGTCCGCATTAGAAACAGCTGCCCTCTCGTAGACTGCGCTGTCTCTCCTTGGGAGAGAGCCTGGTCCTCCCCAGCTGCATGGGCTCCTCCGACGTTCGCGGAGGCGCTGTCCTCCCGGAGTCCGCAGTCCTCTCGGAGTCCGCAGCCATGGAGGGATATCCCGTTCATGACGAGAAAATCCTCGGAGGAGATCCCAGGAAAGGGGAGGGACGAACACCAGTCTGCCGGAGCTTCTCCTCTCTCTCACGAAAACGATTGTCCAGCTGGACAGACATTGCTATGAGGGACTCTAGGTCCTGTGGTACCTCCTGAGGAGCCAGCTGGTCCTTTATTGGATCAGAGAGTCCCTTTCTGAAGGCGTCGATGAGCCCACTGTCAGCTGCCACTGTGCGGAACTCAATGGCATAATCGACCACCTGTCGATTGCGCTGTTGAATACTCATCAGTCTTTGGGAGGCTTCCTCGGCCGGGGAAGCATGGTCAAAAATGCGTCTTAATGTGTCCGTGAACTCAGACAGCGAGTGGCAAACTACAGAGTCTCTGGCCCATTCAGCAGTAGCCCAGGTTGCAGCTCTCCCAGTCAAGTGGGACACCATAAAGGCTACTTTTGCTTGATCCGAAGAAAATGCTGCCGGATTGTGTCTGAAGTGTAGGTCGCACTGGACGATAAAAGTCATACAATTGCCGGCATCCCCGGAAAATCTCTCCGGGAGAGCCAGACGCAGTGGCAAGAAGACAGCAGGAACTGGTACAGGAGGAGAGGAATCTACAGCAGGTGACGTCACCGGAGGAGCAGTCGGCAGGTGATTAATGAACTGTTGCATCTGTTTCGTCAGGAGGTGTATTTCCGAGGAAACAGCGGCTTGGAAATTCGTTTGTCTGTCTACTACTCCCTGGAGTCCTTGACTGACGGCTACCAACTGATTCTCCTGCTGATGGATCTTTACGCCCTGGAGTGATAGGGTGTCCCGAAGTCCTTTGGAGTCGGCTGAGTCCATTCTGGTCAGTTCGTTCTGTTACACCTCAGACACAGGGAAGGAAGACTCATACGCACGACTCCGGACACAATGGTAAAGTGTAAAAAACAATACTTTACTTCAGTAAAACAGAATATTAAATCAAAGCGCTCACTAGGAGGATATACAGACTTCACTGAAAAAACACACTTCTTGGATCGCTGGTACAGGCATAGGATCTTCCATGGATATGACAAGACGAACTGACACATGACAAGGGGAGACAGGACAATTTATACAAGAGGTGAGTGGGAACAGGTGAAAACAATCAGGGGTGAGGCAGACGCTGATGATGGAGGGACATCACACCAGGACAGGAAGTAAAGGGATCTGGGTTGAGAAACAAGAGGTAGGTACAAAATAAAACAGGAAGTGACAAGACAACATGAACAACTCAACAAATTCGATGAGACATGACATATATATAGACTCCCCACCCCAAGGACTTCAACAGCTACAGACCGGTGGTGCTGACATCGCAGCTGATGAAGACCCTGCAGAGGCTGGTCCTTGGCTATCTTCGACCCCTTGTGAGACCATCAATGGACCCACTTCAGATCGCCTATCAACCTGGCATTGGGGTGGATGATGCTATCATCTACCTGATGGAGAGATCCCTCTCTCACCTGGAGAAGGCTGGGGGCACTGTGAGAATCATGTTCTTTGATTTCTCCAGTGCCTTCAACACCATTCAACCTAGGCTGCTGGGGGACAAGCTGGAGTGCTCGGGGGTGGATCATCACCTCACCAACTGAATTCTGGTCTACCTCACCAACCGTCCACAGTACGTGAGGACCCGGGAGTGTCACTGGGACACGATTGTCTGCAGCACGGGGGCCCCCAAGGAACGGTTCTGGCACCATTTCTCTTCACCCTCTACACTGCAGACTTCACCCACAACACAGCAAAGTGTCACCTGCAGAAGTTCTTTGATGACTCTGCTATTGTCGGCCTCATCTCTGATGGGGATTACAAGGAATATAGAGAGCTGACATAGGACTTTGCCCTCTGGTGCCAGAGGAATCACCTCCTGCTCAACACAGGGGAGACCAGGGAGCGGGTGGTGGACTTCAGGAAACGCCTGGGAACGTACATTGAGATTGTAAAATCTTACAAGTACCTGGGCGTTCACCTGAACAGTAAACTGGAGTGGTTAGATAACTCTGCCGCTCTGTTTAAGAAGGGACAGAGCAGCTTTATCTGCTAAGGAGACTGAGGTCTTTTGGAGTGCAGGGGACACTCCTTAAATTGCACTTACAATTTTTTATCAACGACTTTGTACTTACACTATTGTTACTGTATTTTATTCTATTTAATTGTGTACTCGCCACTTTACTTTCTTGTTCTTTTGCTGTAACACGGAAAAATTTCCCCGTCGTGGGACTAATAAAGGATTTCTGATTCTGATTTCTGATATACATTTATTATATATACATCTACATCTATATATACATCTACATCTATATATACACATCTATATATACATATACATCTATATATACATCTACATATACATCTATATATACATCTACATATACATCTATATACAGGTATACATATACATCTATATATACACATCTATATATACATCTACATCTATATATGCATATACATATTATTAGGTCTCGGCCTGTTCGTTAGATGTTTTGTGTTGTGTTTGTACTTCCTGTTTTATTTTGTTAATTACCTGTTCTCTGTTGTTTCTACTTCTTACCCCCAGGTGTTCCCAATCTGTTCGTTAGTGTCCTCACCTGTGTCTCGTTCCCTCTCACTTCTTGGTGTGTATATAGAGTCTGTTTTGTTTGTCTCTCGTTGCCAGTTCGTCTTCGTACTTCGATGTCAAGAGTTCCAGCATTAGTCCCGTCTTCCTGTTTCCCAAGCGTTTGATTCCCCGGCTTCCTCGACCTTGTTTCCGTGACTCGATTCTGCCCTTGCCTGATCCTTGTCTGCTGTACTGCTACGCTGAGTATCTGCCCGTGTACCAAACCTGTTTCCGTGACCCGACTCTGCTCCTGGATTACCCCTTGATACTTTGTATGATCAACTGTCTATGCGTGTACCATAGCAACTGCAAAGTTTTCAGTAAAGACTATTCCCATACAACATTTATCTGCCTCTGTGTCGTGCAATTGAGTCCCACCTCCCTTCCGTCTTGATCGTACCGTTACACATATACATCTATATATACTTCTACATCTATATATTGATAAAGACGCTTTACAGGTACATATAACATTTGAAATTACATTAAAAAAAACAGAACATCAACATTTAAAATACATAGAAGTAATTACACATTAAAAGCAAATCTGAAGAGGTGAGTTTTTATTTAAGATTTGGAGATCGGTACAGTCACAGATGTGTTTGGGGAGTGAGTTCCAGAGGGAGGGGGCAGCGATGGAGAAGGCTCTGTCACCCCAGGTCCAGTGCTTGATCCTTTGTGGCTGGGACAGGAGGTTGGCGTTGGAGGAACGGAGGGTGCGAGAGGGAGTGTGGTGATGGAGCAGGTCGGTGAGGTAGGAGGAGGCCTGGTTGTGGAGGGCTTTGTAGGTGAGCAGGAGGATTTTAAAATGGATGCGTTGGGGGACTAGGAGCCAGTGGAGGTTCTGCAGGATGGGGGTGATGTGGTCATGGGAGCGGGTGTGGGTGAGGAGATGGGCGGCAGAGATTTGGATGTGTTGGAGTTTTTGGATGAGTTTGGATGGTGTGCCGTAGTCGAGTCTGGATGAGATGAAGGCGTGGATGAGGGTTTCGGCAGCAGGGAAGGAAAGTGATGAGACAAGCTATATTTTCAGGAGTGCTGTTTCTGTGCTGAGTTGTGAGTGGAAGCCGGATTGGAATGGTTCAAACAGATTCCAGCAGCCAGTTTGAGTGAAGGGGGGACTGAACCAGAGCTGAGGGAGGAGTTGATGATGAGAGTGATGAGTGGAGACAGGTCTTGACAAGATGGGAGGGGAAGGGATCCAAAGTGCAGATGGAGGTTTTCATGCCGATCATGTTGGAGAGCTCCATGGGGGACACAGGGGAGAACTGAGAGGGTCTGCATGTTAGAAGGGGAGAGAGCATGGTCAGAGGTGGGGAGGGCAGGGGAGGTGGTCATGTTGCTGTAGATGGTGTCTATTTTTGATTGAAGAAATGAAAGAAAAGAGTTGCACTTGTCAGTTGTGAAGGATATGGAGGTCGTGTTGCTTGGTTTTAGAAGTTTGTTGATGGTGGAGAAGAGAGCCTTGGGGTTGGAGGAGCCGGAGTGTATGAGTTGAGAGTAGTAAGAGGACCGGGCTGTGTTGAGTGCAGTTTTGTATTCTTGTAGGTAGTCTGTGTATGCTTGGCGGTGAACTGTTAAACCGGTTTTCTTGCATAATCTTTCAAATTGACGTTTTCGGGATTTCATTGTGTGGAGTTCAGGAGTATACCAGGGAACTGAGAGAGTGAATGTGACAGTTTTGGTTTTGATGTGAGCCAGTTGATCAAGACAGAAGGAGAGTGTGTTGTTATAACAATGAACCAGTTCTGTGGGATTATCAGACAGCAGGGAAGGGGAGACGGACAGAAATAACATCGGAGAGAGTGGTGGGCGAGAGAGATTTGATATTTCTGAAGCTTATTTTACATTTTTCTTTGGGGGTGGGGATTGGGATGTCGATGTCCATGGTTCCAGATGATCGGAGATGTTGAGGTTGAGGCTGGAGAGTTGGTGAATTGTCAGACCAGTTGAGCAGACTAGATCCAGCATGTGACCGCGGCTGTGGGTAGGGAAGTTGATGTGTTGGGCGAAGTAATGTAGTAATGTAGAAGTAATGGAGCAGTTCCAGGAAGTCTATGATAGGTTTGCAGTTGTCGTCGACGTGCATATTGAAATCCCCCAGGAGGAGAACAGAGGGTGAAATTGCACAAAGCTGGGTCAGAAAGTCAGAGAGGTCGGATAGAAAGGAGGGGTTTGGCTTGGGGGGGCGGTAAATAATGGCAGTGATCAGGGGAGTGGAACCAGAAAGTTTAAAAGCGAGATGTTCAAATGAAGGAGCGGCAGGAGTGGAAATGGTGGTTATTTTAATGTCCTTTCTATAGACTGCAGCAACACCACCTCCCCGCCCTTCAAGACGAGGTTTATCGATGTATGTGAATCCGGTGGGTGTGGTCTGATTGAGTGAAAAATAGTCCATGGGATTGTGCCAGGTCTTAGTGAGACAGAGGAAGTCCAGGTTATGGTCGGTAATGAATTCATTTAAAATGAGGGTATTATTGTTGAGCAGGGCCAGTTTCAGATGGCGTTGTTTTGTGATCGGTTGGGAGGACTGAAGGAGGAGACGGAGATTGGACAGATTCACGTGCTGTTTGTTGTGATGACGTAATGCGGAAGTGGGGATGCGACGGGATGGAGTTTGGGGACGTTAGGTGAATAAACGGCTTCTGTATGGTGGATGGGTTCTGTGGGGTATTCCAGTTTCTCTAAGAGTGTTAATGCAGTCCGGAGGCAGGTGGTGGTTGAGGCTGTGGAGATCCGAGACGGAGTATAACGGCGACATTGTCTTGTGGGTTAGCGGTGGCACAGAGCTAGCGTTAGCTAGTAGGAGAGAGCTGAGTGTTCTGGGAAGGTGAAGTAATGCACACACCATTAGTATCCACGGGTTACACCACATCATACCGGCAGCCTGGCGATGAGCAGTGGCAGCCTGGATAGGCTACAATCTCGGTTAGCCTGTCAATCCTGTGCCGGGAAATGGAGGGAGGCCGAGTGCGGTGGTGGCTAGCGGAGAAATCCAAACAAGCCCAACAGAGCTGACGACACCGGGATGGATCGACCCCAGCTATACGTATATATTCTATATTGTGATGTCATGAGAGGGATAGTCATAGATGGGAGATACATTCCGTCCCGGTGGATACAGAAGGGATTACAAGCCACCAGACTGCAAATCCAATAGTCAGCAGGGCAGTCAGGACAAGGTTTGCTCCCCAGCTGTACCATATCAGCTGATTGTGAAGAAGAATCTCGTTTTTGAAGAATCTTTATTAATCACTCAAAAATGTGAGAGATATTCTTGAAATTAGATACAGATAATTGTCAATAAGAATGTCTCTAATAACATATATACAGCGGATAACTGTCTGTGACGTAACATTTCCACATCCCCCTTGCTTTTTAAGTAAAAAGCAAAAGTCATCAGATCTACTTTCTCGTTTCGGGTTCATAGTTGCGCATAGACGCACACGTGGAATGGTAAGGGAGATTGCCTCTGGGACTTGTGCCAGAAGCGCAGGTGTCAGTCCGGGCGAAGGCGCGGACATGGTAGGCAGGGTCGCAAGCCGATGTGACGACAATTCACTTGTTGGCGAGGTCATGAGTGGCGGGTGGCTTGGCGGTTGTGGGGAAGCTGGGGGCGTTCGTCAGTGGCGTTTGTCAGTGGCGTCGTCGATGGCAGTGGCGCTGAGGATTTGGCAGCAGGTAATTGGGACGGTGGGGTGTAGATCGCGCCTGGAGGCGGGCAAGATGGAGCGTTCGATGGGGGCTGGGTTTTGAGGAGAGACTGGCCGATGACAGGCGAGGCAGGAGTGTATCGCCGGAGGAAGCGCCGATTACGGAGAGTTAGGCGTCCGGACCCGCTGACCTTTACCAAGTACTGGTTATCGTCCCTCTTTTCCACTATTGCCCCTGATTTGTCCCATTTGGTTGGGTGCTGTCCCATCTGATTTTGGATGAAGACCCGGTCGCCATAAGAGAGTGGAAGGAGTGGATGAGCGTGCGCATTTAATGACTCCGAAGCGGGTGAACCTGGTTCGCAAAGCATCTTCTTTTGTTGACCAAGTTTCACGCCAGATCGGGCGGATTGATGGATTGTCGAACTTAGGGATGCGGTTCATGAAAGCAAACGCGTCACGCAGGGGCTTGCCAAGTAGAACTTCCGTTGGAGATATGTTGCAATCCGGGTCTGGAGTGTTGCAGAGATGGAGCATTGCGCGGAGCAGGTTGTCATTGTCGAGAGACCCTGTTGGGCCAATGTTGGACATCAGAAGGCGTTTGGCTGTCTTAACTGCGACTTCGACGCACCCGTTGGACTGAGGAAAGTATGCGGAGGATATCCGGCGGAGGACACTCCAGCGAGAAAGGAAGTCTGTAGTCACCGAGGAGGTGAACTCGGGGCCACCATCACTAGATAATTCCTCGGGTACGCCGAATGTGGAGAAAAGGATTCGTGCCGAACGGGGTTCTGAAAATCTCAACCCAGCCTGACAGATGATCCCTGCAACCAGATAATGTTGGCGGCCGTAGTCGAATAAGTCTGCGAACACTGACTCAAAGGGGGTGGATGGCACTTCAGAGGGAATGGATGGTGTGGCAGCCTGGGATGGCGCATTCCTATAGCAGTCTCTGCATGTTTTGTCATTTTTGTTGAGTGCTAGGTCTAGCAATCTGGGGCCGGGCTTCATGTAATTCACAAGCTGCCGACTCGTCGCCGACGGATGGAAAGCTAGGCAACATGATGCCGAGGTCCACTATGGCTTCCCATTATAGGTAGAATCCCTGACAAGAGTTACTGACGTATACCATGGTGACGCAAGAGAGCGGCTTCCCACGTGTCGATTTGCCATGCAGCCACGCATGTACCAATGTTGATTGGAGACTTGTTGGCTGCCGAGAGGTCTAGAGAGACAGGTATGAGGTCCTTCATGGAGAAACCCATCGCTAGGAACCCTCCATTGACCAAAGGCAAGATTGCGCGCCAGAGTCGGCCAGAGCTGTGGTAGTTGATGGCAAGATTTTAGGACACTGGCGGCCGAAAGAACGGTAGTCTGAGGAGTCTACAGACAATGTGAACTTAACCTCCGGATGGCTGAGGGCCTTTACTTTCCGCCATTTCGCCTTTGGTGAATATGTGGTGAGGGAGCCTGGTTGTAGAGGGCCATGGTCCCTGTGATGTGACGCCACGCTGTGTGGCCCCACGGTGAGCTTTCCGCCATGCCAGTGGATGCTTCATCTGGTCGTCGGCGGCCCCAATCAGTGACGTAACTTGGGATACTATAGAGCCCACTTCAGAAGCAGTAGGTGCTTTGTAGTTGTGTTGTCTGCGGCACTGTGTTCTGTAACAGTCGATACAGAGTTGGAGGGGCCGGGTGTTCCATCCTTTAGCGCCTTCTGAGTACAGTGAGTAAAGTTTTTTGCATTCAGGGCAGGGAGCAGTCTCGCTTCACAGCCATGTAGGAGGCGGTTTGAAGGATGAGATACCTGACGTTGACGCTGCAGTAGGCAGGGCATTCCGTGCCATTTCCTTAGACTCGACGAGCGATACCACGTCGTTTACTGCTCGTGTAAGGATCGAGTCGGCACCTAGGATCTCATGGCGGATGTCCAAGTCGGAGATCTATCTATCTATCTATCTATCTATCTATCTATCTATCTATCTATCTATCTATCTATCTATCTATCTATCTATCTATCTATCTATCTATCTATCTATCTATCTATCTATCTATCTATCTATCTATCTATCTATAAAAAGAAAGAAAGAAAGAAAGAAAGAAAGGAGAAAAAAAAAGGAGTGATCCAAAGGTACACAGATTGTTTTGCTAAATGTTTTTGTCCACATTTCCCTCACTTCGTCTTTCCCTTCCATACCGGTCCCTCCCAACGGGGAAGGAAACCATGCCAGGGGAGACGAAACGAGGAAATGTGGTTTTAGAGAAATGAGACGCCCTTTCCTCTGAAGCGTCACGTGAAGCGACGTCAGTTTCTGATGTCACCGATCACAGCTGTCGAGACTTTTAACGGAGTTTGTGTCTGCACGCGTGCACTGTGCTAACAGTAATAAAGGCACACAGCTATCACAGCCTGGTACATGTTTAACAGACACCTGCAGTCTGGGTTTATACTGTGCACTGTGTCCTGCTTAGAGGCACATGAACCATTCATACTGACAGAATGCTTTCTATTATCTATGCATTATTTGCGTCAATATTGATTGATATTCTAATTGTGAATTCATTATTTAACAAACCAGAACATTATTATTTTAAAGACTGGACATGTTTTATTAGGCTAAATGTTTCAGGGAAAATACGTAATTCATAGCAAACCCGACGCTCAAGATTGATCAGCCTCACATGTGACTGAATGGAAATGATGATAATTAGAAATGTAAATGTAAAAATGTTTCTTGCTGACAGATAAACACTCTCCGACTCTTTAGGAATTTAATTGAATTTATAATAAAAGTTAATGGGAGAAATAACAGATCATAAAGAGAAAAAACTTAAATTATTATTATTAATATTTATTTATTATTAATTATTATTATAAATTAAGAAAGTTTGGGGTCCGTTTTTGTTGGTTAGGGCAACAATTAACAGATTGTTAACGAGATGGTAAATCAGAAAACAAATCAATATAAACTTTAGAATGATGAACTTGAGTGTATTCTTCTATCTGTCTTCACTCCAGTGATTTAGAGATCAGATCAGTTTATTCAGCTGCAGCGTCTAATCAATAAGTGATGTCCAGTCAGAGGGCGGGTCAGCATGTAAAAGACTTCTGTGAAGGCTGCGCTCGCTGTGTCCTCAGAGATCGCTCCTCCCTCCTCCGAGCACAAATAAGAGTTTTATGACGGTCTTCAAGATGGTGCACCAGAACCACTTCCGGTTCGAGGAGCGAGGAAATCAAATAAGAGACTTCAAATGTACTCTGCCTAAAAGACAAGACAAGACAAGCTCAATCTGCTGGCCTTGAAGACTTGCTTCCAATGCTTGTGAAACCAACAATTTATTGATATTTGGAAATTGACTGCAGCCCCCATCCTCAAGAGTTTGTGCTATACCATACCTGTCAATTTCAAATTTCAATTTCAATTTCAAAATAAGGGAAATTCTTCGACGGACTCCGCCCATATTTTAACAGCTCTCAGCCACCCACCCCCTACCCATGTAAACACATAAGGGACGGGTATATACATTTAGGAAATACATGTTTATTTAAAGTATGTATTACTTGTACAGACATGTTTATAAGATTTATGTATTTTATTTGATGAGTGTTACATGTTCAAATCTGTAAAGAGATGGACCAAGAATCTTTGAGTTATAATATCAAGTTATTTATTTACATCAAAAGTGCAGCAACACATAAAACTCTACTCAGGGCCAATCAGCTTCGCTGCTCCACAGACCACCAAAGTAGTTGTGTGTTGCGGTTTTACAAAAAGGCCCCGAATGAGCTCTAACATTTAGCCTATATCTCTAGCATAAGAGGAATGTTTTCTTCTTCTTATTGGTCGTTGTAGGCCACCATCCAATGGTGGCCTTTGTTGGTGCGGTAGGCGTGTCCACGCCTCTTGGCACAGTTTCATCTTTGGTGTCTTCATTTGGTACCTGTTTACATTTATTGGGAATTTACACTACATTATGTATACCTGTTGAACAGTAGATCTCTGGTCAGTGTCTGAGCCTGACACAGGGTGCTAAAGTTTTACCATAATATCTTCTCATTCTGAGGAACTATCAAGGTCTTCTCATGCCCTGGGTTACTGCCATTCAACACAACACCTGCTATGATAGCGGAATGGGCATCTTTTCTCACGCATATCTTATCTGGTTATAGTCGAAACAAAGCTAGCTCCCTGCACCCGGTGTGCCACAGTTCGAATCACTCTGTGTGAGTACTCTTTTCAATCATGGACATGCATACAGTTCTGATCAAAAGTATAAGAATATAACATCATACATAATAATGTGTATGGTACTTTAATCAAGGTATAAAAGTACAACAATTTACATACATAGTAATGTGTATGTTACATGGATCAAGATATGAAAGTACAACAACTTACATAGTGATGTGTACAGTACATAAATCAAAGTATAAAAGTGCAGTGTACATCTAAGATTAAGCAAGTGATACTAAGCTTGGTGATAAATTCATGTTTCCACGAATAAGAAAGTAATACTGAGTTTAGTGATAAATTCATGATTTCCACATGAGTTATTATCATCAATTTATTTGATGATTGATGAGTTGTGTGGCTTTTGTTTGCCCCGACGAGTACTTCCTTGCGATGAGTCGGGAAACATGTCGCAACACTGCGACTGAAATCATCGCAGAAGCTGAAGACTACATTATCTTTAACGCAAAGCATTGACATCTTTCCCTCAGCTTTGGTCACTTGGTCTGCCTCCGAAACAGTGCAAACTTTATGCAAGGTACTTGCATAAAGTTTTAACTTTTTTGGCAGGTACAACTGTGTCTCCATCCCATTCACTGTGACTCTCATCCATATTTTATGTCTTCTCCTTCTGTGTTATTGTTCCTGTTTTCTTCTTCTGTGTGTTTACTGGCGGATAGCGTTTTTCAGCGAATGTTAAACATAATACTGCCACCTGCTTTACCACTGTACACTTTTTTTAAATTAGGCCTATTTTTTTTTTTAAAGGTTCAAAATACGTGATAATAAATGACTTGAAAATATTTAAACGGGAGGACTGCGGGATAGAAGGAAAAATACGGGATAATCCCGGGAAAAACGGGAGGGTTCAAATCAAATCAAATCAAATCAAATTTATTTGTATAGCCCAATATCACAAATTATACATTTGTCTCAGTGTGCTTTACAGACTGTACAGGTTACGACATCCTCTGTCCTTAGACCCTCGCATCGCACAAGGAAAAACTTCTTAAAAGAAACCCCAAAATTAAAGGGGAAAAAATGGAAGAAACCATAGGGAGAGCAACTGAGGAGGGATCCCTCTCCCAGGACGGACAGACGTGCAATAGATGTCGTGTGTACAGGATAAACAACATAGTACAAATACAACATTTGACAGAAGTTATGTTGGGTTGGAAAAAAAGAAATAGAAAGTATGGATGAATCCAGGAAAATGTCAATAAGGCTTCCCGGTGTCCAGCAGGACCAGGTCAGCAGGCGCTGTCACGATTCATGATCCTGACGTAAAATGTTATTATTAATAATAATAATAATAATAATAATAATAATAATATTAATAATACATTAGACAGGTATGTTCAATACCACTGCTCATACTTGTTTCTTTCTATGTGTATGCTATTTATTCTGACTTACTGTGAACAGTGGCGGTTCTAGACCAATATCACTGGGGGGCCTGGCTGGGGCCAAGTGTTTTGTCAGAGGGGCACATTCAACCCGAGGTACATTCAACCTGGGACAAAAGAGACAAAGCAGTGTTCAAGCCTTCAATATTTTTAGTTAAGTATAAATAATAGCACAACAGAAACAATACCATGATTGGTATGTTCCTGACTGATTACAGCATCTCTCCAGTAATCAATCTGGCATGCATGTTTTTATTTAGGTTCCTATAGTAACGAGTCACACTGCTCTTTTCAAAGACTCTTTTGGCTCGGCTCCCAAATGGCTCTAGATTTATCACTGGGAGCCTTCTACTTTAGCCTAATTTAGCAATTATAAATGGTTTGTGTGTTTGTGTGCAATTTTTCATTCAGTGTTTTCATAAAAGCCTTATTTTTTTGCATTTTTTTTCCTTACAAAAAAATACACAGTTACTGTTTTTTAACATTTAATCAAACCTTTAAATTAACAACACAGAACCACAGCAAACAAATACAATGAATAAAGGCCAAAGTCTTAACATTATGACAATTTAGATAAAAGCGTCTTTGAGTTACAAGAAAAGCGCTATACAAGTCTAATGTATTATTATTATTATTATTATTATTATTATTAATAATATTATTATTAATAATAAAAGTCTTTAGTGCAGTGCTTCTTTTTCGGTTTTCGCTCATTTCTTCACTTTCTCCCGACCTGTTGCATTTAAATCCGGCTCCCCGTCTCTCTGTGTGTACCTGGCCTGTACCACTACGCTCGCTGTCTTTAGAGCGTCTGCCCCCCTTCCTTCTTTCAAATGATGGTATGATTCTAGTCTGTCCCAACATGTGATTGACCGCATGGTGTGCCCATCAAAAGAAAGTCCCGCCCCCTGCCTGGACCGTCGCAAAAAATCAGTTATTTTTGTATATTGTACAATCTTCGTTCGGAGGGGGGGCACAGGTGGGTCCAGGCTCAGTGTTACAGGGGCACTGGCTCCTGTTGCCCCCCCCAGAACCGCCACTGACTGTGAAACTTTGTACATTCCTAGGAACATTTTGAAATTTTCTGCACAAAACTACCACTTCTAAAACTGCATAACGCTTCCATTTTTAACAGATATATTGTACATATATATATAATAGTCTTTTTTCATATTCTTATTGTATTTTTCTTTTCTATTTATGTTTCTTGATTATTGCAATACTAATTCTAATTCTAATTTCAGTAATTTATCTTACTATGTTTAAGTTTGCACCAATTCACCTAAGCTTATTACTTGTATGTGAAAACCTACTTGGCAATAAGCAGCTTCTGATTCTGATTTGTTATGATATAACTTCAACTTCATTGGAGAAATGTGGCTTGGACTTGGACATAAGATGCATAAACCATAATATATATATATATATATATATATATATATATATATATATATATATATATATATATATATATATATATATAACATAAGCTAAACTCAAGCTCATATAAGACACTGTATAGTGCATTACAGAACTATCACCTGACCCAGTCTTCAATTGATAAGACAACACCAACATCATCCCCCAACTGGAAGAAGACTGGTCCTCAGATAAGTGTGTGGTTACATGTGGTTCGGGATAAGGTTGGCGGAGGTTATATGAGGGGACTTGACTTCCGCAGTCTGCCTGTCTCTTTAAAAGGCGTAGTGAGAGCGTGACAGGCGTGCAGAATCCTACGTAGCTAATGAGCCGACATACAACATCCTGAAGTGGAGGTATGTCTCTGAACTTGGAGCTTGAGCCCTAGAAATAAACAATTAAAATACTTTAGCTAAGTAAGAATATTTGTTATTATTTTTGCTTCGGCTCTTGTCACAAATAGCTCACTCTTTCTCGAAAAGAGGCAGTTGGACAGAAGGCTGTCTATAATCTGTGCGCTAAAGCCTTCTCCTCTAACGTGACTGTAACGTTAGTAAGATAGATAACGCTATATTTTCATTATTAGCCACTCCGTTTTAAAATGGCCACAGACGAGCTCTCGTCAAAGCTCAGCCGTCGGCTCCAGATCGAAGAAGGAGCCGAGGACCATGTTGCTGTGGACGTCCTCAGACCCCAGAACGGGTCGGAAGAGAAACCGAGCACGGCCAACGCAGACTCGGAGCTGGGCGCTAAACTGATGCGTCGGGAAGAGCTGAACGAGGGGCAGGGGGAGCACAGGCAGCCGAGCATGAAGGTGTTCAACCCCTACACCGAGTTCAAAGAGTTCTCCCGAAACCAAATCAAGGACATGGAAAGGCTGTTCAAAACGTGAGTGTGCCAGTCTGGATGAATACTGACAGCCGACCGGTTAGAGGTTAACTCTGAAACATGTCTTCAGTAGTTCCCCTTTGTAATCTGATAACAGAAGTAACGTTACGGTTGTTCATATAAGGAAGTGGAGTTGGCACTTCTGAATATAACTATAATTTCTTTTTTTTACCACCGTAAAGTAGAAATGTAGCTTACCACACAATAACACAACATTTGAATCTTAATGTAAGGATAAGTGAGCAATAATTAGTTTGGTTATTGGTAAAAAAGAGGAAGGATTAATGACAGCACTCTGGGAACTGATGATACGATAGGCGTTGTACTTCATGGGATAAAAGATTACTAAGTAAACTAAACAATAGTTAAATCAATAAAGAAATTAATCAGTATTGGAGGCTATAGTTTAAGTTAGGTTAACTATAATTTAGGCTAGCATACCCAACACATTGTAGCTTGAGTGATTGCACTGGGGATACTATACAAGTCAGCGATAAGGAAGTCAGACAACAGGCCTTTATTTAGGAGAGAATATTGCATAGTGTTCTGAAACTTATATATATATGTATGTATGTGTGTGTGTGTGTGTGTGTGTGTGTGTATACACACACACATATACATATATATGAGGTTTTTTGCCTCTGCGTGACTTCTGGCTGTTTATGTGCAATGCTCTGCCCAGATTCTTCAGATTCCTGTCATGAACAGGCCTGTTCAGGGATTATAAATGCTCTACTAACTTAGTAGGGATGTTTAATTATTAACCTTTTATCTATCCATCCATCCATCCATCGTGTTAAACACAACCTGCACACTAAGTTATAACTAGTTTAATTAACATCTTATAAATACATCTAAACACAATGCCAGGTGTTGGTCCTCCAGCTCTTCCATGTCCCTCATTATGTTCTTTTCCTCTCCAGTTTAATACACTAATATATCGGTCTGAGCTGCCTTGTACAATAAAGGTAATGGTCATTACTGCTGATTCAAGATGAGAGATGGGTTGTATGGCCATTTGGTGATATACTTTTACAGAACACCTTGCAGTTTTTAACGGCCTAGAATTTGATTCAGAACCAATTTTTTTTAAATTCTTTATACAAAAACATCCAGACAAATTGTCTTATAATATCAGCATATGCTAATTTGTGGTATACTATATGATTCAGATGAATCATTTTGAGTTAGTTTAGAGCAACATAGATATCAGGGAATGCATTTGTGTTTGGTAATTTGCTTAGAGCATTTGACTATTAAATAGCCTCAACACTATCTGTTTGTCATTGTTAATGTTGGCCTACTTGACCATAAACGTTCTGCAAAATAGTAGACTAACCTACAGTTATGTGGATACATATAATATACTAATCTAATCATGCATACAAAAAATGTGGCAGCATCCCTGGGCCACTGTACTGTGCTAGAAACAGCTTTGTGCATCAAAACTAAATTCCATTCACCGTCATTATAATGGGCTGAAGGCAGAAACCTCATATCTTAAAGAAACCCCTCCATAACATGGATATAGACATGGACAGATGCAAGGCTTGAAAGTGGCACAGAATGTACATGGTGGAAGGTGTGGATTTTATTTCTGCTCTGTAGCTGAGCTGTAACAAACCCGTTGTCTACTCAATTCTGTCAAGGTATGATGCTGGGAAAGACAACTTCATTGATCTGATGGAGCTGAAGCTGATGATGGAGAAGCTTGGAGCGCCACAGACGCACCTCGGCCTGAAGAACATGATCAAGGAAGTAGACGAGGACCTGGACAACAAACTCAGCTTCAGAGAGGTGAAAGAAGAAAAGCAGATTTGAATCAGTATTTGATATTCCTTCGGTCTATATCCATATTTCTCTGTTTTTCCTGTCCTCCTCAGTTCCTTCTCATTTTCCGGAAGTCAGCAGCAGGAGAGCTGGCAGAGGACAGCGGCCTCAGTGTCCTTGCTCGCCTCTCTGAAATTGATGTCTCCACAGAGGGGGTCAAAGGAGCCAAGACCTTCTTTGAAGCCAAAGTAAGTTGTTTTCTTATACAACAACACAGGCAATGGTTCATCCATACAGTAACACAATTGTTTTAGAAGAGGAGAGATTCAGTACACACACATGCACACTCAATTACACATGCATGCAATATACTGTACGTTACTTCTACGTGAAGCGTTACAAATCACACAGCCGATGCAGTCCAGTGTTCATTTAGTCAATGAAAACTACTGTCAACTGTGTGCTAGCAGCACTCAGAACCCAACACATAATCAATGTATTTACCCACTTAGGATTGGAGAAAATAGACACTGAGGCAAAGTGACCATCCCTCTCATATTTGGGCCGTAACTGCATTTCTAAGTGCCACTGGAACATTACGTGGAGAAGCTCAAACTAAACTTCCCTATGGAGGGATTTAATGGGGCTTTTGAATACCGCATCACAAGCTGATGCTTGGTTAATGGCTTTGCTCTTTTAGGGGGCTGGATTGCATTAAGCCTAGCCGCTCGCTGGTTTTTAAGCATCTGTTTTGACCCCCTCAAAGAATCGAGATCAAGAACCGTTATATTGGTTTATGACTGCCATATAGATTTATATTATGGTCTGATTATTGTAAAGGCCCTGTCACACATATCCGTATGGCAGAACCGTATGCTGGCATATATCCAAGTCCAAATACGTCCAACTTTTCATCAGATTGGAAAAGTGAACGCATACAGATACGCATGTCTAACCTATTGATATCACTTACTTATACAAAATGTATCAGACGAATACCCAACAAATGTATAACGTATACAAAAATATGGTGTATACAAAATATTGGCAATACGCTGGTTTACGTTGATGTAAGGTATAAGTTGTATTCGTTAAGAGCAGGCGGTGTTACGCTGGGGTGCGTTGTTGAACGCTGATGTTTTGAGCATGTTCAAAATTACTGGACTTACCCAACGCGTGCTTCATAAGATATGCAGACGTTACGTTAGACATACGTGAATACGGAATACGTACGTGAATACCGACGTGAATACCTACGGGACTACGTTAGAGGTACGTTAGATCTAGGCTACGTCGGCTGACGGTGAACCCTACAGCCAATTTATTGATAACGAGTGGATACCCTATTCCTACCCTACGTTCACATTATCCCTGACGACGGAGTAACTTATTAAACGTGTTTCTACAGTACAGCTAGCGTTCAGCATTCTAGCCGTTCTCCAGCATCAGCATGACGTGAACCAGATGGCACTTTTCCAGCTCCGTTGGCCAGACGCTCTGATACGTTTTGTATAAGTAAGTGATAAGCTATCAATAGGTTTCACATACGTATAATAATTTGTTATGTATACGTCAGTTACAACACCGTTTTGAGCTAATTTTGAGCTAATTTTCATATACGCTGGCATACGTTTCTGCCATACAGAACTGTGTGACAGGGCCGTATGTCTGGCGTGTTCGGCGTATCGGCTGCGTCCTTCAAACGGTCACAACTTACTCTTAATTCATATCAACCTATTGCCGATATTTCGTATGCGCCGGCATACATTTCTGTCATACGGATATGTGTGACAGGACCTTTAGTAGTGTAGTAAAATAATATTCTTTTAACATTTTTGTTATCTCTTTTTATTTTCAATTTGGACTTTAATTGTAAACCAAATATCCCGATTACATCCCATCACCTGTTAGCTGTGTGTTTTGCTGTTGAACAGGTCCAGGCCATCAATGAGGGCAACCGTTTCGAGGCAGAGATCCGCCAGGAGCAGGAGGTCAAGAAGAAGCAGGCCGAGGAGCAGAAACAGAGACGTGCTGCTTTCAAAGACCTGCAATCAGCCTTCAAGTGACTGCCTCTCTCTATTTTCAGGACCTGTCACTGTCTGTGCTGCACTCATGCTGTCAGTTTGTCATTTCATTGTTTAAATGCTCTAGGTTTGTCAGACAGTGGTAATTCCGAGTCAAACTGGCTCAAAGTCCCACAAATGTTGGTCCCTAGTCTATGATGCAATGGACTGGTTACATTATGAAAATCAGCGTTGCTTATGCAGATTAACGGATACAAATTAATTAATTGATGGAATCGTCTATTCATTTAGCTCTGTAGCTCGGTTACATTCTCAAAAATACAAGTTTAGTGCAACTATAGCAGGATTCCCAGTAGAGCAGTCTGTGCTGACCTAAATCAATATACCCACCACTGTGTCCCCAACAAATAGCCGAATGTTTGTCAGATGGGTAACTTTCTGGAGTAGTGAAGTCCTGCCTCATGGTACAGTAACCTGCTGTGTTTTGGTCTAATAAACCTTCAAACTCAGGGATTTGTTACTCCAGTCGGCCCTTCTGAATATATGATTGTCTCAACTACCTGACACAAAACGCACACAACAACACAGCCGCTTGTTGTGTGCAGCTTTTAGTACATTTGTTAGTTTAGAGCTTATATCTGATGACCCCATGTCCAGTTCTTAGTGTTTGTGTAGATTACCTTGGCTACAGTGTCTCTCGGCTTGTTTGAGCTATATTTTACTTCACTCATTCCAGAATTTATATGAAATCCAGCGTGACTCTTTGCTGACATGCAATCCACCTGTCACACAACATGAAGTTAGTGTTCAATGTTGAATTAATAACTGAGCTCTACATTTTTACTGTCAGCTCTGTATTTTTCTACTGTGGGGTTGGGTGGGTATGGAGTAGATGTTGGTATGTGTTTTTGGATGTTTGAGGTCATTCTTCAGCACTTTGTTTTGCATGGGCTCTCTGAATCACAGATAGTTTTAAAATAAAATGTTCTGTATCTTTTCTAGTTTCAGCCATTATTCCCATCGGCTCTGTTAACGTTTCATTCACCTAATTTAGTGCTGAGATCTGCAGCTGTAGTGACTTCGCTGTAGACTGTCCTTTGGAGTTCACACCCACATCAGCCATCACACAGTTTGAAACTGTCAGGGTCTGTTGATTTGCATTTATAGCTCTCCCTAGTGGTTGATCTGGTGAAGTACTTATGTGGACACATCATGCATGTTTAAATAATTAGTTTTTTGACAACCAAATCCACTGAAAATGTGGTATAAATCGGACCCACGGTTTAGGAAGAAATGTCAAAAATATGTTTAAAAATAAATAAATGTCAGGAAATCTATTCAGGCGGACAACCATAATCCTACTAATAACAAACATCATTTGTTCGACTTGATTGTAATTGGAGGATCTTTCCATTCTCAGATGATTCAATACGTGTCTGGATCATACCTGTCAACCCTCCCGTTTTTTCCCGGGATCATCCCGTATTTTTCCTTCTATCCCGCTGTCCTCCCGTTTAAATATGGATGAGAGTCACAGTGAATGGGAGATAGATTGAGACGCAGTTGTACCTGCCAAAAAAGTTAAAACGTTATGCAAGTACCTAGCCAAATGGGAGGAGACCTTCCCTTATTTATTAAAAAGTCGGGTAAACTCATGCTTTTTGTAAAGTGTGCCATTCAGATTTTAGCTTTGCACACATCATCAAATAAATTGATGATGATGATAATAACTCATCCAATAAAATACATAAATCTTATAAACATGTCTGTACAAGTAATAGATACTTTAAATAAACATGTATTTCCTGAATGTATATACCCGTCCCTTATGTGTTTACATTTACATTATATGGTGTAATGTAATTATATTACATTACTAGGTGGCTGAGAACTGTTATGGACTGAGTCCGCCAAAATATTTCCCTTATTTTGAAATTCCAATGTTGACAGGTATGTTCTGGATACGTGGTCTGCGATACAGAAATGATAGTTAAACATGTAACGACTGATGCAGTTCAATGTAGCACTACTTCAATACATCCGATTCACACAGTTGACCTTAATTCACATTGTTGACATGTCATGTGTTTTTACCAAGCGGGGCTGAGTCTGTGTTCTGTCTCTCCCACAGTACACACACAGACCTCCCTCTGTGTCTTTCCGTTTATACACACAGATTACACGTAAAAAGCTGAGTAAATTATATATTTCTGTTTATCCGGTTTATGACGGCCATATTGATTCTTGACCGATTCCCCTCCAAATTTGAGCCATCTTCAGATTTTTGTTAAAATGTAGCCGTATCTAAGACTTTTCTATCTATTGATTTCTTTTTCTTTTACACATATCGCTTAATCCAGGGGTCGGGAACCTATGGCTCTTTCGATGACGCGATATGGCTCGCAGACAATTTTGAGCTGACATTTTTTAACATGATTAACAAGTAATAAATAATTATACGGTGTCATTTTAAAGTAAAACATTTAGCAGCAGATTTGTTTTTAGTTCTCCCCTCTCCTTTCCTCCGCTCTGTCTCAGACTGCACAGCGCATGTGTGTGTGTGCGTGTGTGTGCGTGTAGGTGTGCGTGTATAGGTGTGTGTGTAGGTGTAGGTGTAGGTGTAGGTGTGGGTGTAGGGTGTAGGGGGCGGAGCCCCGCCCATCGCGAAACCGAGCAGAGGAGAAACTGCACAAAGCAAGCAGTAGACCTGGGGGGTCAAACTCATTCACAGAGAGGGCCAACATTAAAAACTGGGACTACGTCGAGGGCCAAACACGGTCCACATTTATTTTACAGGATAAACATAAAGTGCAAAAAGATATGGAACATATTTTAGTCAACTGCAGACGGGTTGCTGAGCAGTTCAGTTTTCATTTCTGAGCTGCAAAGTCGGCAAATGCTCTCAGTTGATCAGCAGAATGCTGTCGGGAACACAGCGGTGGAGATGTTTGTCAGTGACCAAAGTTTCCTTCTGCATCAGAGTCTCCCACAGGCAGCTCGGCTTGGAACGCTGTCACTGCATCACACATGTCCTGTGATCACACGGCCCTGAAGCTGCAGGTTTAACAGTGAGATGCTTCGTTATGTCGCACAAACAGTCCAGCTCACATCGTCCCAGAGATCTGTGGTGTCTTTCCCTTTGCTTTCCAAAAACTTTCATTTCATTTACACATTTAGATTCTTCCTCAAATGTCTTTCCCCGTGGTTGTGCCATGCATTGATTTAATTACCAAAACCGGCGGGCCAGTTATGACAGGACATATGATATTTTCTCGCTGGTCGGATATAATTGCCTTGAGTTTGACACCCGTGCAGTAAACACTGAAACGTGCTCATATATGAGATAAATAACGTAAGCGTTTAGTTTATTTAATAAAAGAGCACCTGTTCAATGAAACACTGATACCTCTATTAGTACTCGGAGACGTGTTATATTAAAAAATGCACACGTAAAGTTGCATTCAAATTTATATGGCTCTCAAGGAAATACATAAAAAAAATATTTGCCTTTTATGGCTCTCCCAGCCAAAAAGGTTCCCGACCCCTGGCTTAATCTATACAACCCATAATTGTGAAGCAAACCCAGCTAGCCTAATTATAAACTAGAGATCAAGTTAATTCCTTTACTAAGTGACAACCTAACTGTTCACATTCGATGTTATGGTAATCCACAACCTTTATGCACAATTATTCCATCTCTGATGTCCGATCCCAGCTAATTTACTTCTCACATGGTTTGGTGTCATGACTAGCCTCAGTTACTAACAGGGCATGCAATTGGTAAGAGTGACCTTCATATATTTAGAAGCATTTATAAAATGTGTCAAACACACCAGCCAAATATCACATTTATATGATCTTCAGGATTATCATTTAAAACCATCTAAATCTGAGACTTCTAATTTGTGTGTCATGGCACAGCAATTTCAATTCTTTTTAGGACACAATTCTTTTCCAAAAATATTTGCTCCGGAGCCATTTTGTACATGTATGAGGCAGCATATGTTTTTCCTGAAGTGTATATACAGTAAGGCTAAATATTTTCCTTTTTGACAGACTTCCACAGAGATCTGTCCCCACACAATGAAAACACTTTGTTTTGTTTCCTGCTGTAATATATAGATTTTTGTGTTGATTTATAGACATTTTTTGTACTGATTTGCCCAAATTTTATACATATTCAAAAGAAACACCCAGTACTTTTTTTCTTTTGGAAAAAAAAATAAAAAAATATATATTCAAATCTTTCGTTGTTGTGTCTCCTGAAGTGGTTATTGTGTCCAGCTTTATGCCAACACTGTATTATGTAGTGGTACGGTAACAGGAAGTTAAAGTTAAATTTATTTTAAACTTCATTCATTAAACATGACATAATTACGGATCGGGAATAGAGACTTAACACACATCAGAATAGAAAAAAGACAAGAAAAAGTCCAGAGTGCTCGGAAGTTCAGAAGGTAAGTAGAGTGGAGCTCTTTGCTGGGGAAGACAAAGGTTTAAAAAGAAGACGGGTCCAAGGCACTGCCAAATAGCAAAACGTTTATCAAATGGCTATTTCTTAGTGAAATTCAAAAAATATAGACACTGCTAATTAATATTAAAGCTGAGACGACCCACACATAGCGGCACGAACAGCATTCTTCATGGTGTAACGCTTAGCTCACACTTTCCTCTTTTGTAGACAAGATGATTGCAAACACCTGGGGGACACGAGCAGCACCAAGGATGTAAGACGTGTTTCCCCGCTGCTCCTGACAATGTGACTTAATTTAATCAATCACGGCATGGTTCTGGTCATTTATTGTTGGAAAACAGAACATATACTTAAGATTAGTTGTATGTAACTTTTATAAGTCAATGCGCCCAAAATTGAAAATTGACGCTTTGTCTCCGTATTAAGAATTAAGAGTCGATAGGGCCATTGCAAGAGAAGGTTGAGCAACACGGGCAAACTATGCTAGAGCTTGAGCTAGCAGCTACAGATCATAGCGGCCGAATAACGGCGTTGGAGGCTGTAGCTAGCAAGCTGACAGCTCAAGCTAAACACCTGGATGACCGGTGCGAGGACCTGGAGGGGAGATCCAGGAGAAATAATATTCGGTTGGTGGATCTACTGGAGGGATTGGAAGGGCCTCGTCCTACTGAGTTTATTGCCAAACTACTAGAGGAAATACTTCGACTGGATGAGAAGCCCCTGCTAGATCGAGCCCATCGCACCCTGCGGGACAAGCCCAAAGAGGGAGCTGCACCCAGGCCATTTGTCATAAGAGTACACTACTTCCACATTCGCAATGACATTCTACGTCAGGCCGGAGAACTCTCTCCTCTCCTCTACGGGGGTAAGGAGATTTCCATCTTTGCTGACTACACCTCAACTATTTCTAAAAAGTGGGCTGCTTTTGGCAATGTTAAGCGTCAACTCCACTCATGTCCGGGCATCAAGTTTGGGCTGCTGTATCCGGCAGTGCTCAGAATCACGCTGTCGAGCTGAGACACACACCGGTTCGGAGATCCTGTTACTGCAAATGACTTTATCAACAAAAACCTCAAGAAAGCAGTCAATCCAGGTGGTGAAGTGACATGGATGAGCTAGCAGTGCTGGCTCCTGGCTTACACTTGATTTTTTACCTTTACTTTACCTTTACTATTTTCCAGTAAGTCGTTGTTGCTTCCCATACTAATTATGGACAACTTCCCTAATACTTCCCTAAAACTTCTTGGTATTCTGTTATATTATGTTATGTTAATTTCGTACGTGTTCATACATGCTTGACACTATCGCTATTCTCTATTGGGTAGCTGTAGGTCGTAGTAGTACACTATGATGATGATGGCTACGATGGAGTGCTTAGTACGTTCTATAAGGTTTGATCGGCGTGTCTCGTTTGGGAAGACACTTCTGCCAAGGTGGGAGGGGGTAACATGGTCCGTTTACCATGAAGGGTTGTTCTATTTTGTGTGTGTTTTTTCTACGTGTCTGCTCCGTCTATCAACATTGCATTCACTCCTAACATATTGTTATTCACTATGTCTCATTTTGCTTATATGTATTATGTCATTATGCTAAATCCCTATGTATTAAGATGTCGTTATGGCTCCACCTAAATTAGTACAGCAGGACGGGGGTGGACTCAGATTTTGTAGCTGGAATTGTAGAGGCCTTAATAATCCTGTTAAGCGCAGCAAAGTATTGCACCATCTCCAACACTTGGGGGCCCAGATCATCTATTTACAAGAAACCCATCTCAGAGTTTCTGATCAGCCCCGATTAAAAGGCAGTTGGATAGGTCATATTTACCACTCTTCATTTAAAGGTAAATCTAGGAGGTTAGCTATTATATTGCACAAGTCAATTCCTTTTGTGTGTTCAAATGTGATTGCAGACCCAATGGGAGGTACTTAATTGTTAGTGGTAAAATGCATAACACTCCACTCTACCGGATATATCCTCACATTTCCTTATTTTAGGAGGGGATTTCAACTGTTGGCTGGATCCTAAACTGGGCCGCTCCTCTACCCGAAGTTGTATGCCTTCGAGGTCTGCTAAGGTTATTCAGTCCTAACAATTTGCTATATCTGACCCCTGGCGTTTTTTCAATCCCTTGGGAAAGGAATATTCATTTTTTTCAAATGTACATCACACTTTTACTCGTATAGATTATTTTCTTGTAGATAATAGAATTCTTCCATCTGTAAAATCTATTTCACATAACGCAATAGTTATTTCTGACCATACCCCGGTCACTATGAATATACACTTTGCAGGATCTGATAACAACCGTGCTCCATGGCGTTTCAATAACAGTTTACTTTCGAATAAGGACTTTGTGGAATTTATTTCTGCGCAGGTAGATTTTTTATATTAGTATAAATAAGACTCCCGATATATCCGCATCGGTGCTATCGGAGACCCTGAAGGCGTATATCAGAGGTGAAATAATTTCTTACAGCGGTTATGAGAGGGACACTAAGAGGGAGAAACTTAATAAATTAACAAAACACATTGCACAGCTGGACACAATGTATGCCGCCTCTCCTTCTCCAGATTTATATAAGGAGCGCCTCTCCTTACAGACTGAGTTTGAGCTTTTAGCTACGGATCATACAACGGAAATGCTACTGAAATCCAGATATACTTATTATGAGCATGGGGACAAGGCCAACAGGTTGTTAGCCTATCAACTGCGACAGGCATCATCGTCTCACCAAATTCCCCAAATTCAAACAGCTTCGGGCTTAACGATTGATCCTAAGGAAATTAATGAGTTCAAATTTTTTTACACATCACTGTATACTTCTGAAAGCACAGCTGACTCCTCACACTTGGATAGTTTCTTTAACTCTCTCGATATCCCCACCGTTCCGATGATTTGGAAAGGAATATTTCTGTTGAAGAACTCACTACAGCAGCTAAATCCATGCAATGTGGCAAAAATGTGGCTATACTGCTGAATTTTATAAGAAGTTTTTACACAAATTAGCCCCCATCTTAATTGACATGTTTAATGAATCATTTTACTCTTAAATTGCCCCAGACCCTCACAGTAACCCTCAAAGCTGCAGGGGTTGATGAGATCTGTCCAGAAATGCTGAATGCTTTGGATGTTGAGGGGCTGTCTTGGTTGACACGCCTCGTCAACATTGCATGGAAGTCTGGGACAGTGCCTCGGGGGTGGCAGACCGGGGTGGTGGTTCCCCTATTCCAGGGGTGGCCAAACCGCGGCTCTCGAGCCTCTTTGCGGCTCTTTGCAGAGTTTCATGCGGCTCTTCAGTTCATATCAAATTTTATTTGTGAGTGTGAATATGAATAGGACGTTTTATTAGAGTGGGAGAGTTCATATTCATATAAAAATGCTGCCTGACCTAGTGCAAAGTGTATTTGTGTGTATTAACAAACTGAAACTGTTTAAAACTCTTCAAAAGGGAGAATTAGCGCATTTCCCCTCTCTGCTAAAAGCAAGCTGACAAGCCGAAATGCAACATTGGTTGAAACCCTGTACGAAAACTTTGCGACCCGGTTCCATGATCTACAGCTGAAAAGGTCACAGATTACATTCCTCGTCGACCCTTTTAATGCTGAGACGGACCTGTTTGAAAGCCCCGCTAGTCCATACCTGTCAACATTGGAATTTCAAAATAAGGGAATTTTCTTGCCGGACTCCGCCCATATCTTAACAGCTCTCAGCCACCAATGTAAACGTAAACACATGAGGGAAATACATGTTTATTTAAAGTATGTCTTACTTGTACAGACATGTTTATAAGATTTCTGTATTTTATTTGATGAGTTATTATCATCAATTTATTTGATGATTGATGAGTTGTGTGGCTTTTGTTTCCCCGACGAGGACTTCCTTGCGATGGTAGAGTCGGGAAACATGTCCGCGACACTGCGACTGAAATCAACGCAGAAGCTGAAGGCTACATTATTTTTAGCGCAAACCATCGACATCTTTCCCTCAGCTTGTCATTGACAGTGTATGTTTTTGTGCCTCGTGCTTGTGCTTGGACAAATTTTCTTGCTGGCGAACATCGCTTATTCGGCCGTGTGCAATGCTAACGTCTGAATGGCACACTTTACAAAAAGCACGAGTTTGCCCGACTCTGCTTTTAATAAATAAGGGAAGGTCTCCTCCCATTTAGCTAGGTACTTACATAAAGTTTGAACTTTTTAGGCAGGTACAACTCCATCTATCTCCCGTTCACTGTGACTCTCATCATATGTTTTCGTCTTCTTCTGTGTTATTGTTCCTATTTTCTTCTTCTGTGTGTTTACTGGCGGATAACGTTTTTCAGCTCATGTTAAATATAATACTGCCACCTGCTTTACCGGAGGCCACTTTACACTTTTTTTTGAAAGGTTAAAAATACGGGATAATCCCGGCAAAAACGGGAGGGTTGACAGGTATTTAAGTAACGTAAGCGTTTAGTTTATTTAATAAAAGAGCACCTGTTCAATGAAACACTGATATCGCTATTAGTACTCGGAGACGTGTTATTCTTAAAAAATGCACGCATAAAGTTACATTCAAATTTATTAAATATATGGCTCTCAAGGAAATACATAAAAAAATATTTGGCTTTTATGGCTCTCCCAGCCAAAAAGGTTCCCGACCCCTGTCCTAGAGCTATGGGTGTTAGATTAAAACACAAAAATTAGGTCACTTCAGATGTCAAATACACTCTTCACAAGCTCATACACCCTGACACTGTTGTGGTTTACACAGACAGTTTTCTCTTTGACAAACATGTGACTTATAAGATCACAACAAACACTGTTGGGTCTTTAAAGGGACAATGATGTCACTCTTTAAACCCCAACTAATTAAAGGCCCTGTCATACATATCCGTATGACAGAAACGTATGCCTGCGCATAAGAAATATCGGCAATAGGTTGATATAAATTAAGGGTAAGTTGTGATCGTTTGAAGGACGCAGACGATACGCCGAACACGCCAGACATACACAGTTCCGTATGGTAGAAACGTATGCCGGCGTATATGAAAATTAGCTCAAAATGTGTCAGAGTCCAAATACGTCCAACTTTTCCACAGCGGTGTTGTAGCTGACGCATACATAACGAATACATAACAAATTATTATACGTATGTCAAACATTGATAGCTTATCACTTACCTATTGAAAACGTATCAGAGCGTCTGGCCAACGTAGCTGGAAAAGTGGCAATTGGTTCACGTCATGTTGATGCTGGAGAACGGCTAAAATGCTGAACACTAGCTGTACTGTAGAAACACGTTTAATAAGTTACTCCTGTCGTCAGGCATAATCTTAACAGAGTAGGAATAGAGTATCCACTCGTTATCAATAAATTGGCTGTAGGATTCACCGTCAGCTGACGTAGCCTATATCTAACATACCTCTAACGTAGTCACGTAGGTATTCACATAGGTATTTACGTAGGTAAGTATTCACGTACTGTATTTACGTAGGTAAATATTCACGTACGTATTCCGTATTCACGTATGTCTAACGTAACGTAACCTCTGCATAACTAGAAAACACGTTGGGTACGTCCGGTCATTTTGAACATGCTCAAAATATCAGCGTTCAACAACGCACCCCAGCGTAACACAGTGAGCTCTTAACGAATACAACTTATACCTTACCTTATATCAACGTAAACCAGCGTGTTGCCGATATTTTGTATACACCATATTTTTGTACATCTTATGCATTCGTTGGGCATTCGTAAGTGATGCGCTATCAATAGGTTAGACATGCATATCTGTATATGTTCACTTTTCCGATCTGATGAAAAGGACTCTAACAAATTTTCGTATGCGCCGGCATACGTTTCTGTCATACGGATATGTGTGACAGGGCCTTAACATATATACACAACCTGACTGAACATTAATGGAACAGTCCTTTTATTATCAGAACAAATGCACTCGCAGTAGAATAACTGTTCACACACGCACATACAGTGCCCTCCAGAATTATTGGCACCCCTTTAGTAAAAATTAGCAAAACAGGCTGTAAAATGTATTTTACTGTTTATCGTCTTGGCCTTTCACTCAAAATATTCACACAAATTTGACCTTTTCACTGAAGTAAAATTATTGAAAGAAATTCTTATTTTGACTTTAAATAAATATTTTTCTCCAAAACATGTGTGCCACAATTATTGGCACCCCTTCATTTAATATTTTGTGCAGCCTCCTTTTGCCAGGATTACAGCTCTGAGTCTTCTCCTGTAATGCCTGATGAGGTTGGTGAACACATGACATGGGATCTGAGACCATTCCTCCACACACAATCCCTCCAGATCCTTCAGATTCCGAGGTTGACGCTTGTGGACTCTCCTCTTCAGCTCATCCCACACATTTTCTATAGGATTTAGGTCCGGGGACTGTGATGGCCATGGCAAAACCATTATTCTGTGGTCAGTAAACCATTGTTGTGTAGATTTTGAGGTGTGCTTTGGATCATTGTCCTGTTGGAAGGTCCAACCACGGCCCATTTTAAGCTTCCTGGCAGAGGCTGTTAGGTTTTCATTTAATATCGGCTGGTATTTGATAGAATCCATGATACCATGTATCCTAACAAGATGTCCAGGGCCTTTGGAAGAAAAACAGCCCCACAACATCAAAGATCCACCACCATACTTCACAGTGGGTATGAGGTGCTTTTCTGTAAGGCTATCTTTCTATCTACGCCAAACCCACCTTTGACGTTTGTTGCCAAAAAGCTCTATTTTGGTCTCATCTGACCATATAACCCTGTCCCAATCAAAGTCCCAGTAACGTTTGGCAAACTGTAGGCGCTTTAGTTTGTTGTTAATTGACAGCAATGTCTTTTTTCTGCCAACCCTCCACTTTCTGACCCCAAGACTCAACTAACCTCTGCAATTCTCCATCTGTGATCCTTGGAGATTCTTTTGCCAGTCGAACCATCCTCCTCACGGTGTGTGGCGTCAATGTACACACACGTCCTCTTCAAGGCTGATTCTTAACATCCCTGTTGCTTTAAACTTATTAATTATTGCCCTGATAGTGGAAATGGGCATTTTCAACTGTTTCAAGATGTTCTTATATCCATTTCCTAATTTGAGCAGTTCAACAGCTTTTTGTTGCAGATCATCACTGTGTTCTCGGGTCTTTCCCATAGTGAAGAATGACAAAGAGAATTTTGGCCTGTATCACCTCATATTAATACCCCAGTGAAACAGGAAGTCATGGTTGACCACTTAGGAGTTCCTAATCAAACAGGTGAACCTAAAGATGTAACATATGACTGGAAATATACTTCAGTTAGATTTTTATCATAGGATTTTCTAGGGGTGCCAATAATTGTGGCACAGATGTTTTGGAGAAAAATATTTATTCAAAGTCAACATTTATTTTTTCTTTCAATAATTTTACTTCAGTGAAAAGGTCAGATTTTTGTGAATATTTTGAATGAAAGGCCAAGATGATAAACAATAAAATACATTTTACAGCCTGTTTTGCTCATTTTTACTAAAGGGGTGCCAATAATTCCGGAGGGCACTGTACTGTAATGTAAAAATATATTAATATATTAACAACAATATTTGAATAAAGTGTGTAAAAACAAGTGCACTTCCTCCTGTCCATAAAGACAACAGTATACAAAATAAAAGAACACTAATGTTTGCCTGTTGGTTCACAGCTCATTGCTTTATTTCAACCCAAGCTTCATACAGCCAATTCAGAATAATGCTAAACTGTGTTTACATAAAGCAGAAACATAATCAGCATGTTGGGCAGTGATACTGACAGCCAGACTTGACTTTCCTGTTAGAGCCTTATTCTTATTGAATTTACAGAAAAACAGCCAACTTTAATAGTCACACAACACTAGTCACAACTCTTCTCAACTGATATAAATGTTCTGCTCAAATGTAATTTGTATCTTGTGGGAGTGTGTATAAACGAGGAGACGGTAGACAAGCTGTCAAGTCAAAAGGTTAACTTCCCAACAACAACAACAGTGATACAGCGGCAGTAGTAAATCATCTCTCCCGAACTTATATTCATATATATATATTCATATTATACTGCTGAAACATCTGAATCAGGCACTCGAGAAAATTAAACCCAGCTTTACGGTAAGCCCGTCATTTCCGTTTTTTTTTATAGTTATGTGTTGCTGGTAGCATACGTCTTCAGCTGCTGTAGCTCGATTCAGTTAAGGTTGCTATATTCTTGATCACATTGGCTAATTACCTGTCATTTATCTAAACCTACACTTGTACTTCCTAAGCACTTACAACTCTCTCCTTATCTCTTATCTCTTATCTCTTAGCGACTCTCGCTAAATCCTCAGTTCTCCTCTCCTTTCGGCTCTGCTAACGTTAGCTGCTGTAGCTCGGCAGCTAGCGATGGCATCTCCCTCTTCCTCTTCTGCTCTCTCCTGCTCGGTGTGTTTCATGTTTAGTTATTGCTCTGCCTCCTTTAGTGATAATGGTATGTTTATTAAATGTAGTTTATCCACAGGGTTGGAGGCGAATTTAAGAGGGATAGATGAGCGGCTCCGTACCATGGTTAGTCAGCGGTTAGCAAATGTAGCTGTTAGCAAGTCCCCTGTAGCCGGTGCGGGCCGACCAGTGATATCTCCTGTTAGCTGTCCTAATTTGTACGTGTTAACGATAAATCCTCCATGACAGCCAAAGTCAGTCTTGGAGTCCCGCAAGGTTCTGTACTTGGACCGATTCTATTCACCTTATATATGCTTCCTTTGGGCAATATTATAAGGAACCACTCTATAAACCTTCATTGTTATGCGGATGATACCCAATTATATCTATCAATTAAATCAGATGAAACCAATCAATTAGCTAAACTTCAAGCATGCCTTAAGGACATAAAAACTTGGATGTCTAGCAACTTTTTGATGTTAAACACAGACAAAACTGAAGTTATTATACTTGGCCCTAAACACCTCCGAAACGCATTTTCTAAAGACATAGAAGCTCTGGATGGCATAAATTTGGCCTCCAGCACCACCGTAATCTTGGCGTTATCTTTGATCAGGATCTGTCTTTTAACTCCCACATAAAACAAATCTCAAGGACTGCCTTCTTTCATTTATGTAACATTGCTAAAATAAGACACATCCTGTCTCAAAATTATGCAGAAAAACTAGTCCATGCATTTGTTACTTAAAGGCTGGATTACTGCAACTCATTGTTATCAGGTTGTCCCAAAAAGTTGCTTAAGACTCTTAAGTTGATCCAAAATGCAGCGGCACGTGTATTGACAAGAACTAGGAAATGGGATCATATTACTCCTGTATTAGCTGCTCTGCACTGGCTCCCGGTAAAATACAGAATAGAATTCAAAATCCTTCTCATGACTTACAAAGCAATTAATGGTCAGGCTCCAGCATATCTTAAAGATCTCATAGTACCTTATAAACCAACTAGAGCATTGCCCTCCCAGAATGCAGGGTTAGTTGTACTTGAATCTCTAAGAGCACAATGGGAGTCTCATGTGGCAGGTTGCCACTGATAAAGTTTACGCCAGGATCAGGAATCGTGGCTGCGCCTGCTGCCCTGGTCCTGCTGGACACCGGGAAGCCTTTTTGACATTTTCCTGGATTCATCCAAACATTCTCTTTTTCAACACAACATAATTTCTGTCAAATGTTGTATTTGTACTATGTTGTTTATCCTGTACACACGACATCTATTGCACGTCTGTCCGTCCTGGGAGAGGGATCCCTCCTCAGTTGCTCTCCCTGAGGTTTCTTCCATTTTTCTCCCTTTAATTATGGGGTTTCTTTTAGGAAGTTTTTCCTTGTGCGATGCGAGGGTCTAAGGACAGAGGGTGTCGTAACCTGTACAGTCTGTAAAGCACACTGAGACAAATGTAGAATTTGTGATATTGGGCTATACAAATACATTCGATTTGATTTGATTTAAATACTTCATCTACACTTTCCCTATCTCTGACTGTAACTGTTGTGTCGTCTGCGTACTAGTACAATAAACTCACCTGCCCGTCCGTTAACTCTATGCCCCTAATATTCCCATTGTGCCTCAATAGTGCCGCCAGCGGCTCTGCTGACTGCAAGTACAGCAGAGCTGACAGCGGACACCCTGTCTAACAGATCTCTCTAATCAAAATGTGTCCGTGATTATCCCGTTTATCTTCACACAAATGACTGCTCTATCGTACATTCTCCTAATCCATCCTATTATCCCATCCCCAAACCCCATTTTCTCTAACATCCTGTATACATATCTGTGATCTACTGTGTCAAAAGCCTAATTTTAAATCTAAACTCAAAACTATGCCTTCTCTCTGTCCTTTCATTTGTTGCATTGTGTCCCTGATGCTACTAACTGTGTCTGCGATGTCCCTATCTGGTATACTATATGCCTGTTTGTTTCCCTCCACCGACCCTATAACTCCCTTTATCCTGTTAGCTAACACCCGTGCTCGTATTTTGTAATTATTGTTTAACATACTGAGTGAGCTTTAATTTTCAAATCTTTCTCTATCTCCTTTCTTATATACAGTATATCTCAAAAGTGAGTACACCCTTTAGATTTTTGCAAATATTCTGTTATATCCTTTCAGGGGATAACATTATCCTACTGAAACTTTGATATAACTTAAAGTAGTCAGTGTGCTGCTTGAATAACAGTATAGATTTATTGTCCTTTGAAAATTACTCAGTACACAGCTGTTAATGTCTAAACAGCTGGCAACAAAAGTGAGTACACCCCATAGTGAACATGTCTAAATTGTGCCCAAAGTGTCAATATTTTGTGTGACCACCATTGTTATCTAGCACTGCTTTAACCCTCCTGGGCATGGAATTCACCAGAGCTGCACAGGTTGCTTCTGGAATCTTCTTCCACTCCTCCACGACGACATCACGGAGCGCACGGATGTTGGACACCTTGCACTCCTCCACCTTCCTCTTGAGGATGCCCCACATGTGCTCAATTGGGTTTAGGTCTGGAGACATACTTGGCCAGTCCATCACCTTAACCTTCAGCTTCTTCAGCAAGGCCGTTGTCATCTTGGAGGTGTGTTTAGGGTCATTATCATGTTGGAAAACTGCCCTACGGCCCAGTTTCTGAAGAGAGGGGATCATGCTCTGCTGCAGGATGTCACAGTATATATTGGAATTCATGTGTCCCTCAATGAAATGCAGCTCCCCAGTGCCGGCAGCACTCATGCAGCCCCAGACCATGATGCTGCCACCACCATGCTTGACTGTAGGCAAAACACATTTGTCTTGGTACTCCTCACCAGGGTGCCGCCACACACGCCGGACACCATCTGACCCAAACAGGTTTATTTTGGTCTCATCAGACCACAGGACATGGTTCCAGTAACTCATGTTCTTGGATTCATTGTCTTCAGCAAACTGTTTGCGGGCTTTCTTATGCATCGGTTTCAGAAGGGGCTTCTGTCTGGGGCGACGGCCATACAAACCGATTTGATGCAGTGTGCGGCGTATGGTCTGGGCACTGATAGGCTGACATCCCACTTCTGCAACCTCTGCAGCAATGCTGGAAGCACTCGCACGTCTATTTTTGGAAACCAACCTCTGGATATGACGCTGAGCACGTGGACTCAACTTCTTTGGTCGACCCTGGCGAGGCCTGTTCCGAGTGGAACCTGTCCTGGAAAACCGCTGTATGATCTTAGCCACTGTGCTGCAACTCATTTTCATGGTGTTGGCAATCTTCTTATAGCCAAGGCCATCTTTGTGAAGCGCAATAATCCTTTTTTTCAGCCGCTCAGAGAGTTCCTTGCCATGAGGTGCCATGTTGTCCAGCATTCAGAGAGAATTGTGCCCAAAACACCAAATTTAACAGCCCTGCTTATCATTTACACCTGAATCCTTGTAACACTAACGAGTCACATGACACCAGGGCGAGGAAAACAACATCATTGGGCACAATTAGGACATGTTCACTATGGGGTGTACTCACTTTTGTTGCCAGCTGTTTAGACATTAACAGCTGTGTACTGAGTAATTTTCAAAGGACAATAAATCTATACTGTTATTCAAGCAGCACACTGACTACTTTAAGTTATAGCAAAGTTTCAGTAGGATAATGTTATCCCCTGAAAGGATATAACAGAATATTTGCAAAAATCTAAAGGGTGTACTCACTTTTGAGATATACTGTATAACGCAGATTAATCCTACTGTCATACTCCCTAACATCTCACCTGTTTCTATCCCTCTGAACAACCTATCTAACACTGGCACTAACGGCTATCTAAACTCTCCTGTCAACCCGTCTATCCCTCGACTCTTATGCCTCCCTAACCCTGCTATTGATGCCTGTATCTCCCCTATCCCTATCTCTCCCTCACAGCGCTCTAACACTTCCTCTATGGCCTCTTCCTCAATATTCCTCTCTCTTAAATAACTCCCTGTAAAACTCCTGTACTCTTTCAGCTATCCCTACAAAATCTGTGATCATCTCTCCATCTTTCCCTGCGACCTCCTCTAAATAATTCCTCTTCTGCTTTGTTTTCTCTAGCCCTAAAAAAAACTGGTACACTTCTCTCCCTCAACTGTATATCTGGCCCTGCTTCTAACTATAGCTCCATTGCACTCTCTCTGTTCTATAACTCTCATATTCTCATCTCATATTTAACTCTTAAATATTCCCTTATATTCTGACCCCCCCTCCTCATCCATCTTTTTACTTTCTCTATCTAGCCTTTCTTTTAAACTTCTCTCTCTTTCTCTCTCTATACGATTCCTCTGCCTGCTGTATCCTATGCTAATCTTTTTCATTTCTGCTTTCACACTCTCCCACCACTGCCCTATGTCCTCCTCATACATACTCTCATCCATCCATCCATACATTCTCTCTCTTTTATTCATACTTTTCTTCTTTTAAAAGCTCACCATTCAGACATCTATCCCCTCTGGATTCCTCTCTCTCCACACATCTATCATATCTTTCTTTCTCATCATCTCTTTCAACACACCTCTTGTTGCATCTCTTAAAACATACACTCTCAGACCCATCCAATCTTACACACCACACATTATAATCCCCACAATAATACAGTCCTCTCCACACATCCCTTCCAGTTCCTAAAAAAACTAAACACAACCCCTCTCCCTTTCATCATTTGGTGCATACATATTTATCAGTGGAATTGTAACTTACTCAAGTTTTACAGTTTGCATATATCTTTTCCCTAGGGCGGTTGTAGGTCGGCCCCTTGTTGGCGCGTAGGCGTGTCCACGCCTCTTTGCGCTGATGTCTTCCTTGCGATTCTTCAGTCGCCCCCTAGAGGAGGGGCGTACCTCTAGTATGTTCACACTAGACATTTCTTTACCTGACTAGTGAATACATTCGGTGCATAATACTTCTTGGTGAGGAGTAAACAACTACCTACCTAACTACCTAAGTGCATAACACTTCTTCTCTGTGGTGAACTAATACATGGAGTAGTTGACTATTACAAATTGTGGTAAACAAATTTATGTCAATACATTCAGGAGTTAATCATGTCACACCAACCCCGTGACTTGATTCCCCCATTATTCACGTACATTTCTACCATCCATTCCCTTTCCATCTCTCTCTCACACTGCACATCCCAATGTGTCTCTTGTAAACAGATAATATCGGCTGAGCATACTATCAAGGTTTGCTGTCTTCTGCTTGCAGTTCTTAGCCCATTGCCATTAAAAGAGGAGATTTTTTACATTAAAGATAGAAAAATAAATAAATAAACAAAAGCAACTTCATTTGAACACTCTTTTACTTAGTCTTTTGCTGACTCCTAATCTCTCTTCTCCTCTGTGGTCTCTTTCTTGTTTCAGCCACCTTGATCCAGCTGTCTCCGTCACTTTCTGTAATGTCTGATATATGTGGCCCTTTCTCTCCTTCATTTACACTGGTCCCTTCCCCTTCATGTCTCTCCTCGGGCAGACCACTTTTCCTTGCATCCTTTTTTGCTCCCCTCCCCTCGTCTTTTCCTTCTGGTCCTCCACTGAGCTTTCTAATGCAGCTGTCCATACTGCTCCCAATGTGGTGTCTCTCCTCGTCTCCTCCCTCCTCCATCTGCGTCTCGGCCTCCTCTTCTCCCATCGGGTCCTGTTCTTCCTCCAATCTCTCTTCCTCTCTTGCAGACTCGTCTGCAGCCTCCTCGTCCCCTCTCTCCCTCTCTCCAGCCTCCTCGTCCTCAGCTTCCTCGTTGCCTCTCTCCCACTCTCCAGCGTCCTTGTCCTCTTCTCCACATCTACAGTCTCCCCGTCCCCTCTATGACCTTCTCCTGTCAGCTACCCTCATTTTCTCCTCCACAAACACATTCTCGTGCATAATGTCCTTATTTCTTTGCATTTGAAGCAATTCAAATTTGGGCAGTCCCGGAGGATGTGACCGGGCTGTATGAAGAGCCTGCAGACTTTCTTTTGTTTGTCATGAATGACACGGAAGTATTCCGGTACTGTTGCAGTCATGAATTTTGCTGAGTATGGTAGTGTTTTTTATTTTGATCCCATCCAAAAGCTTATTTTTTCCGTCTTCCTCCTGCATTGGGATTTCAAACGTTTTGTTCCCCGTCACTCTGCACGCGGCCAAGTCCCCGCACAGTTCCTTTACCTTCTTTATTAACTCCATCACCGTGATGTTATCTTCTTCCTCAACTTCAACACTTACAGTCAAAAGTTTACTGTAGGTATTCTCTTTATTACTGACCAAAAAAAGTCCATGATCCTTATCTCGTTGTCAGGGTGTTTTCCCATTAGTCATTGCCATGTTATCCGTCCGAAACATAAACAAAACGGAAATAAACTCTTACCTTTTAACAAAAGAATGATTGGAGTATAGTAATGAAACAAAACAAAATAATAAAGAAATACAATTCTCAAACAAACACTCTCCACCTGCTCTCACTAGCTGCTTACTACTTCCTGGTTGCTCAAAAATGGGCGTGTTCAGGGTGGTATGGCCGTAAGCTAAATGAGACCATGCACACATGCTGTTTATAGATAGTAAAAAACCATTAATGCTTCTCAAGACTCTTGGTTATGGAAAAGAACACGTTTATTTACAATATATACAAACATTTCTACTCATGTATTCATTCTGCTAAAAAATAATAAAATAAAATACTTACAGCACCGGATATTCCAGGCGGTCACCCATCCAAGTACTGGCCCGGCCCAACTCTGCTTAACTACTCTACATAGCTGAGTCCCTTGGCCTTATTACCATGTCTGAGGAATGGCTTTTGGGCTGCTTCCATAAAGACCACTTCTGGCCAGACTTCTCCGGACAGTAGATGGGTGTACCTGGGCCCCACTGGTTTCTGCCAGCTCTGTGCTTATGGCACTAATGGACATCTTTCGATTTCGAAGGGAATTAAGCTTGATGTGTTTTTCATCAGCTGGCCGACCACTGCGTCTACGATCCTCAAAGTTCACTATAATCGTACAAAATCCCTGATTTTGTGCAAGTGTACCTGTATAACAGGGGTCACTAACAGGCGGACCGTGGTCCGAGTCCGGACCCAGATGCCGACCTATCCGGACCCTCAATCAATAAATTATTGAGGGATTTTCAATTTTGATTCTGGGTTAAACTGTTCAATTGTTTAGATGTGTTGAGACTGATTTATTCTAACACTGGTTGTGACAGTTAAATCAAGATGTGAAACAGTTCAAGAAAAAGGGAAACTCAAGCTGCTGCTACACTTTATTTTATTTTTCTAAGATTAAGCACTTTATTTTAAGATGCACAATTTTTCAAAAGCTATTTTATTTATTTTCTCAATTTTATTTTTAAATGCAGCCCGAGAAGAACATTATACATATCTACAGTAATATATATATATATATATATATATATATATATATATATATATATATATATGTTGTGACGGCCTCAGAGGTGGCCTTGTCCTGTCCTTCCCATGTTGTGTGCTTAACCTGTGTTTCAGGAGGTTGATTGGTGGAGCTGAGACCTCGTCATCTCCTCATCACTGATTCAGCACACCTGAGCAGGCTGGGCTCAGGCTATAAAGAGACCTGCAAGAGCTTCTCTGTCTCTTCCATCTGGCCTGCTGCCTGCTATTTATAGTGCGCGTGCGCGTGCTTTGTGGATAATTTTACTTAAATTAAACCATATAGAAAAGTTATTTGATTATGTGGTCTCCCGCCTTGTCACCTCCTCTCGAGCCAGGTTGTGACAAATGGGGGCTCGTCCGGGATTTGTTTGGTGAGTTGTCTAATATTGAGTAGAAGACTTAGCATTTAGCTATTAGATAAAGTCTCTGGCTTGCCTTTAGAGGAGGAGGAGAGTATTAGATTTGGGAGGCCTCAGTCTATAATTTTGGCTGTTGGTTGTGATTAAGAGCAGTTTGTCTGTCTAGGCATAGGTTGGTGAATGTTTTCCTGAGCTGCTATTGGAGTTGAGGGCTGGTAAATAATTTGGAACCCTTATTCCTGTTAGGCATAAGCAATGTGACACACTGGCTGTCTCTATTTATCTCGTTTTGTTTTTTGTTTGTTGTTTTTGTGCAGTAAGTGGTTAGAGCATTGCTCGGGGGCACTTCTAGGACTGTCTAGGTGATTTTTCATCATGCTGGAAGTTAACCGGGTTGCTGGTTTTTGTGCTTAATCCATCCCGCCACGATCCTGCATGAAGACTAGGGTTGAGTGAGTCAGTTAGTATTGGTTAAATAGGTAGCCAGAGGGATTGGGTTCCATAGTTAAAACAGCCTTTAACCCTGTTGCATTAGTGTTTGAGGACTTTGTGTTTGTAGTTATGGCTACTGTGGCTAACTTTGTTCAGCCTCTGTCTGAGGAACTGTTGGATAGTTGTACAAAAGAGCAACTGTTGAAGCTTGTTGAGCATTATGATGTTGATGATGGAGAAAAACGGTTAAAGGGTCATTGAGGGATACTTTAACGGAAATCGGTATTTTGCCAGCTACACTAGAGTCCAAGTGACAATGTTGGTGAGTCTGTGGGTTCTCCTACAATAGCTTTAATGTTCGCACAACAAAAAGAGCTATTGCTGTTGCAGATAGAGAGGGATAAATTGGGCCTGGAAAAGGAACGACAGTCTTTGGAAAAGGGAAGATTGGAGTTAGAGCAGTACCGGTTAGACCTAATTAAGTCAGGTAATGCTGATACTACGGATTCAGATGAATACGGTTCACAAAATTTGAAAAGGTTTGATGTGGTGGGACACTTGCGTCTCGTACCGAAGTTTGATGAGAGAGACCCAGACACTTTTTTTCTCCCTTTTTGAACGTGTTGCCAATGGGAGAGGGTGGCCCAAGGCTGACCAGGTAGTGATGTTGCAATCGGTATTGACAGGAAAAGCTTATTCAGCGCTTAGTGCAGTTGAAAGCCAGAAATATTCTACTGTTAAAGATGCTGTTTTGAAAGCGTATGAGTTGGTATCAGAGGCCTATCGGCAACGATTTAGGTCTGGGAGGAAATCTGACGAGCAGTCACATGTCGAATTTGTAAGGGAATTAATTAAACATTTCAATAGGTGGTGTTCGGCGTTGGAAGTTACTACTTTTAAAGATCTGTTTGATCTGATGGTGCTAGAGCAGTTTAAAGAGTGTATTCCACCTGAGGTTGCCACTCGTATTGCTGAGCGTGGAATTGAGATTGCCTCTAAAGCTGCTACCATGGCAGATGGGTATGTGCTGGCACATAAAGGAAAGTTTGGAAAACACTGTGGTTGATTGGTGGAGCTGAGACTTCGTCATCTCCTCATCACTGATTCAGCACACCTGAGCAGGCTGGGCTCAGGCTATGAGAGACCTGCAAGATCTTCTGTCTCTTCCATCGGGCCTGCTGCCCGATGCTATTTATATTGTGCTTGTGCTTTGTGGCTCATTTTACTTAAATTAAACCATATAGAAAAGTTATTTGATTGTGTGGTCTCCCTCCTTGTCACCTCCTCTCGAGCCAGGTTGTGACAAAGTATAGTTCAATGTTAAGTGACAATAAATATTGTCTAAAATGTTTTTAAATTGTACTTTCTTTCTTTTGACTGTCAGTTGATGACATGCAGATGTTGATACAGCTACTAGGCTACTTCAATATATATCACACTAATTCATAACGCAAGTTAGACATTATGATGCTCCGGACCTTTGCTTGCGGAAATTTTCTCTAACTGCACCTCTTAGAATTTTACTTGAATACCCCTGCTGTATAAGAATGGATGCTAGTTTGAAAGCAAAGGGTAGTAACACCATTTGATTTAGAGTTTTCTTTTGTTCGCTCACATAAAAAATAAACAATTAAAATTGATATTTTAGGAGGAGCACTTTGAGGAACTCCTTAATCCGACTAACACGCTCTAACCTCTATGGTAGAGGCAGAGCTGGAAGCTGATTGGGGACCATCGTCAATTTCCCTGATGGAGGTCACTGCGGTAGTCAAACAACTCCACAGTGGCAAAGCCGCAGGGGTTGATGGGATCCGTCCAGAAATGCTGAAGGCTATGGGTGTTGAGGGGCTGTCTTGGTTGACATGCCTCGTCAACATTGCATGGAAGTCTGGGACAGTGCCTAGGGGGTGGCAGACCGGGTGGTGGTTCCCCTATTCAAAAAGGGGGACCAGAGAGTGTTCCAACTACACGGATATCACACTTCTCAGCCCCCCGGGTAAAGTCTACTCCAAGGTGCTGGAAAGGAGGGTTCAGCAGAGTTGGGCCGGGTCAGTACTTGGATGGGTGACCGCCTGGCAATACCCGGTGCTGTAAGCATTTTAATTTCTTCATAATTTAAGTTTATTCTACATCATTACATAAGGAAGATATTATATTTAGCTATGTCTATGTAGGTATGTTTTTTCTACGACTTAACAAAGCTTCTCTAGCCTCTTAAGGGGTGGGGGAATTTACCCGAAAATACCTACAAACGACATACCCAAAGTAAATTGAAAGCTGCTCTTCAACCATTTGCATCAGCTGCATGATTTGGGTCTCATTCAAAAGATAACTCTTTTTATTCTTGCAAAACATTGAATAATCACTCCAAGTGTTTCTGGCACTGAGTAATAGTGGCCTGAATATAATGAATTTGAAGAAAATACACTCCTGCCTGAAGTTTTGTTGTTGAAAAAGATACCTGAAGATGGGTATAGCTCAGTGGTCTTCACTATTTTTTATTTTTTTTACGTGAGAGCCACATTGATAGGACAAAGGCAATAGGAGTCACTTTTACCGCAAAGTATGAAAAGCTACATCCAGTCATAAAAAGCCTGTCTGCTTATTAATCTGTCATCTCACCCAGAACATACAATATGCAAACCGATACGTTCAATAAAAATAGAATTAGCTTAATACTGGGATGATGTCATACAAAGCAGTGTTTAATAATTTGAGTCCGAGAAGGTTTTTTGCCCAAGCCAAAATCCATGCGATCTCAAAAGATGTCTCAGTTAATCGTTCAGCTGTATTAATTGTCCTGTGTAAGAGCCTCTGTTGTCCAGAAAAAGAAGACATTTCTAATTTCTCTTCCAAGTGCGTAAGTTTCGTTGAATTTTGGATGCGTCGTTTAGAAAAGCGGCTCCAAATGACTTCGCTTGAAACCAGAGTGGGTTTGTTTGCACATTAAGCACAAAGGGTTCGACTCGTGGAGAACAAACAAAAATTCCTCTGTCCACTTTTCCTGAAATTTCCTTTGCTCGTCTTGTATGGCTTGTACCTTTCTTTTTTTAACGGGAGCACCTGTCCACAAACCACATCTCCAGCATCTTCCTCTCGATTTGCGATGGTTAGATGCTCCAAAGCCAAATCTTAACTTTCCTTGTTTGTCACGCTTTGTTTCTGTCCATCTGGTGTGCGACTTCATTAAATAAGAAATCGATCCATTTTACGTCCGTAGAAAGACGTGCTAACTAGCATGTAATGGTGAAACGAGTAAACCGGAGCCAAGCTAACGCGAGTATGAAGTGCCAGGTTGGTTGTAATATTCTCCAATTTAAATGTTTGAATTTAGCGATATAAATTATTTTTTAGCAAATGTCCATATTCATAAGCATGCTTATGATAACATATTTTTAATGAACTTAAGTTTATTTATTTATTTATATACTAGTCCACCATGTATCTACCCGTCCAAGAGCGCATTCGCCATTGTAGTACTGGATGGCAACTGACTTGTTTCCAGTCTATATTTGCATCTTTCATCAATTATTTGTAGGCTAATAGAGCAGACACTTTCAGTGTTTTAATGGGTTATATGTAATAGCCCCCCTTTATTTAGCTTACTGCCACGCAAACCACCAATTAAAGCTTGGCAAGCCGCAGGAGGCTTGCGAGCCGCGCAATGAGTAACACTGGTATAGCTGGTAGGACTGGAAAACACAATAAAAACATAGAACCAAGTGTTATCAAGTTCACCACCAAATTTCAGATAAAGAGATACAAACTTAATTTTTTAGACAGGTTTTTCTAAGAGTAACACCAGGTGTACACAAACTGTGCAATTTGGAAATATTATATTTGTTAATAAATATTGTTTTCATTTATTAATAAATAACTATTATATACCCATATTCCCTGTTAGTAGTAATCACACAGAATAAGTGAAGTATAAACACATTTCTTTCTAATATTTTTATGTTTATTTTGTATTTTCTTCTGACTTGAATATAATAAATATAATTTTGAAAATAAATACAATTTATAAAAAATAAACCCACAGGATATGACATATCAAACGGATGAGCCGTTCATTAGCATTACGATGCGGGCGTCTCCGGGAGGCTCAGCTGCTCATTGGCGCATGAAGTTCGTAGATAAACCATATAAGCTCTGATTGGCTCAAATTAAGTGTCAATCTAACGCTAAACTTCCGCCTAACATTCAGGAAGTAACTGGACAGCGCTGAACGCACAAGTTATTACGTTATGACAGTTTATGATAACAAAATGTAAAAATCGATCAGTTGATTTCACAGATTGCAACACCTGTTCATGGGCTTTTATCGATGTGACGATGTTCACGATGGATATCTTTTTACCAGAGATGAACGTGTGGGCATCTGGCAATGGCTTATGAGCATCTTTTTAAAAATATTGCTGAAAAGAGGATATTTACATTTACATGGCGCAATAAAACTCCTCGACGGCCCCCCGGCGGGCCGTCCACCCGTTAAGAGGCTAGACACAGACGACATTATACAACTGTATTCTTTATAGTACTTATCACGAGTCAAGTCACCAAGTAAAATTGAGTTCCCCTTTCATACTCAAATAAGAGAGTAAAGAATGGCGTTATTATTGGCAGATGATGAAATGTCTATAATATACAGTTCTGGTCACCATTATTGGCACCCATGAAATTTAAATACAATATGTAGAATAATGAATAAAGTGAAACAGCTTTGGTCTATAGACACTGATGTTTGTTACAGAACAGTAAATGATGAAACCATAACAATTAAAATCAATAGGAGGAAAAAACTATAAAACTATAAAAACTGAAAGATTTCCATGACACTGGTATTGGCACCCTTGCAATTATTTTGGAAGAAATAATTACATTTGACTCACCAGTGATAAATTGTCAGTGCCCACATGACTTGAATTAACCAATGAATGATGACTTTAATGCTTAAAAAAGCCACTTGTTATTCCCTGTTCCTTTTTCACAAAGGTGAAGACAGGGGAGCTGTCTGAGAACATCAGGAGTGCTATTATCACCAAACGCAAGACCTCTAAAGGGTACAAGGCCATCTCCAAAGACCTTGGTATCCTTGTTTCAACAGTACGTAACGTTATTAAGAAGTTTTCTAAGCATGGAACTGTTAAGAACCTCCCTGGACGTGGGGGTAAGAGGAAAATCAATGCTAGAAGTCTTTGAATCCTTCTGGGCAAATGTTCTGTGGACAGAAGAAACCAAAATAGATGCACACCAGCGATTTGTTTATAGACAACGAAATGAAGCTTATAAGGAAAAGAACACCCTACCTATAGTTAAGCATGGTGGAGGATCCATAATGTTGTGGGGCTGCTTTGCTGCCTCTGGTACTGGAGGCCTTGACCGTATTGAAGGAATCATGAAATCATGGGTTCTCCAGCGCGATAAAGACCCAAAGCACACATCCAAAAGCATTCAAGAATGGTTGAAAAGGAAAAGCTGGCCAGCAATGAGTCCTGATCTCAATCCCATTGAAAATCTTTGGAGAGCTGAAATATGCCATTGGGGAAAGGAATCCTGCAAACATTCAAGAGCTTGAACAAATTGCAAAGGAAGAGTGGGAGAAACTACCAGCTGACAAGTGCAAGAAGCTTATAGATGGCTACAAGAAACGTTTGGAGGCAGTCATCGTTGCCAAAGGGTATGCAACCAAATATTAAGGAAGGGTGTCTTTAATGCAGTTGTCTCCAGATCCGGTTACGGTAAGCGCATCATTTCCGGTTGTTAATGTTTCTGTGTTGTTGGTAGCATACTTCGGCAGCTCCAGCTTGACCCAGTTAATGTTGTTATATTCTTGATCACATCGGCTAATTACCTGTCATCTATCTAAACCTATACTTGTACTTCCTAAGCACTTACAACTCTCTCCTTATCCTCCTTCTCTTAGCGACTCTCGCTAAATCCTCAATTCTTTACGCTCCGTTCGGCTCTGCTAACGTTAGCTGCTGCAGCTCGGCAGCTAGCGATGGCATCTTCCTCTTCTGCTCTCTCCTGCTCGGTGTGTTTCATGTTTAGCTATTGCTCGGCCTCCTTTAGTGATAATGGTACGTGTATTAAATGTAGTTTATACGCAGGGTTGGAGGCGAGTTTTAGAGGGATAGATGAGCGGCTCCGCACCATGGCTAGTCAGCGGTTAGCAAGTATAGCTGTTAGCAAGCCCCCTATAGTCGGTGCGGGTCGACCAGTGGTATCTCCTGTTAGCCGTCCCCCGGCGGGACCCGAGCAGCCGGGAGACTGGGTGACTGTCCGAAAGAAGTGTTATCAGAAGCCCACGGTTCACCACCAACCACTTGCTGTTTCTAACAGATTCTCCCCACTCAGTGACACACCAGCTGAGAAGCCAACTCTGGTTATCGGTAGCTCAATTTTGAGATACGTTCATTTTGAGACACCAGCGACGACAGTCACGTGCATTCCTGGGGCCAGAGCGGGCGACATAGAAGCACATTTGAAACTGCTGGCTAAGGCTAAACGTAAATACAGTAAGATTGTTATTCACGTCGGCGGTAATGACACGCGATTGCGTCAATCGGAGTATACTAAAGTTAATGTGGAGTCGGTGTGTACATTTGCCAAAACAATGTCGGACTCCGTAGTTTTCTCTGGTCCTCTGCCAAATCTTTTGAATGATGACATGTTTAGCCGCATGTCATCATTCCGTCGCTGGCTCTCACGGTGGTGTCCAGATAATGATGTGGGCTTCGTAGACAATTGGCGGACTTTCTGGGGAAGACCTGGTCTGATTAAGAGTGACGGCATCCATCCTACTTTGGCTGGAGCAGATCTCATATCCAATAATATTACACAGTCTATTAGTGGACCTAATCCATGACAACCCAGAGTTGAGACCAGGACAAAGAGTTGCAGTCTTACACACTTCTCTGTGCTTCTTTCCGGGCAGTCACCCACTCAAATCCCCATAGTGACTGTGTCTGCCCCACGACCACTGAAACTAATCAAGTCTATGGTTAACAGAAGAGGAGTTATACATGAAAACCTAATTAAAATAAACACCACCGCTGCAAAAGTGCAACTAAATCAAAAAATTAAATGTGGGCTCTTAAACATCAGATCTTTATCAACGAAAGCTGGATTGGTAAATGATTTAATATCAGATAATAAGATTGATTTATTTTGTCTCACTGAAACCTGGCTGAGACATGAAGAATATGTCAGTCTAAATGAATCTACTCCACCTGGTCATATTAATACTCACATTCCTCGAGGTACTGGCCGAGGAGGTGGAGTTGCGGCCATATTTGACTCAAACCTCTTGATCAATCCTAAGCCTAAACTAAACTATAACTCTTTTGAAAGCCTTGTTCTTACGCTCTCAAACCCAACATGGAAAACAATAAAGCCAGTTTTATTTGTTACTGTGTACCTGTTACCACTGTTTAAACCACACTCTGGACCTTGTTCTGGGATATGGTGTTGAAGTTGAAAGTTTATCAGTGTGTCCACATAATCCTCTTTTATCAGACCATTTTTTAATAACTTTTGAAGTCCTGTTACTGGACTACAAGCCAGTAGGCAAAATATCCTACGCTCGATGTTTATCTGAAAGTGCTGTGACTAAATTTAAGGAAGTGATTCCATCAGCACTTAATTCAATACCAGGACTCAATATCAATATAACAGAGGACTCCAATGCTAACTTTAGTCCCTCCCAAATTAATCATCTTGTTGATAGCGCTGCAGCCTCACTGCGAATAACACTCGACTCTGTCGCTCCTCTAAAGAAGAAGATCATAAAACAGAAAAAGAAAGCTCCATGGCTTAATTTACAAATCTGCAAACTAAAACAAAAGTCGAGAAATCTTGAAAGTAAATGGCGTTCCACTAAATTGGAAGAATCTCGTTTAGTCTGGTTAGATCATCTTAAAACGTATAAGAAGGCTCTTCGTAATGCCAGAGCAGCTTATTACTCTTCCTTAATAGAAGAAAATAAGAACAACCCCAGGTTTCTTTTCAGCACTGTAGCCAGGCTGACAGAGAGCCACAGCTCTACAGAGCCTTCTATTCCTATATCTCTCAGTAGTGACGACTTCATGAGTATCTTTAAAGATAAAATTATAATTATTAGAGACAAAATTAATCTCCTCCTGACCTCAATTGGTAATGACTTAACTTCAACTGTTGGAATTTTAAAAACATCTGTAACTCCTGAAATATATCTAGACTGTTTTACTCCAATCAACCTTAACCAACTAACTTCAACAATCTCATCGTCTAAACCATCAACCTGTCTTTTGGACCCGATTCCAACTAAGCTGTTTAAAGAATTTTTACCCTTAATTAACACTTCGTTATTAAATATGATCAACCTGTCTCTATTATCTGGCTACGTACCAAAATCCTTTAAAGTAGCTGTAATAAAACCACTTCTTAAAAAGCCTAGTCTTGATCCAGAGGTTTTAGCCAACTATAGGCCGATATCTAACCTACCCTTTCTCGCTAAAATCCTTGAGAAAGCAGTCGCAAAACAGTTGTGTGATTTTTTACATAATAATAGTTTATTTGAGGTTTTTCAATCTGGATTTAGAGTTCATCATAGCACAGAGACGGCACTGGTGAAAGTTACCAATGACCTTCTTTTGGCATCAGACAAAGGACTTGTCTCTGTTCTTGTCTTGTTAGACCTCAGTGCTGCTTTCGACACTGTTGATCATGACATTCTACTACAGAGACTGGAACATTGTGTTGGCATAAAAGGAACCGCACTAAGCTGGTTCAAGTCCTATTTATCTGAACGATCTCAATTTGTATGTGTTAACGATAAATCCTCCATGACAGCCAAAGTTAGTCTTGGAGTTCCGCAGGGTTCTGTACTTGGACCGATTCTATTCACCTTATATATGCTTCCTTTGGGCAATATTATAAGGAACCACTCTATAAACTTTCATTGTTATGCGGATGATACCCAATTATATCTATCAATTAAACCAGACGAAACCAATCAATTGGCTAAACTTCAAGCATGCCTTAAGGACATAAAAACTTGGATGTCTAGCAACTTTTTGATGTTAAACACAGACAAAACTGAAGTTATTATACTTGGCCCTAAACGCCTCCGAAACGCATTTTCTAATGACATAGAAGCTCTGGAAGGCATTAACTTGGCCTCCAGCACCACTGTAAGGAATCTTGGTGTCATCTTTGATCAAGATCTGTCGTTTAACTCCCACATAAAACAAATCTCAAGGACTGCCTTCTTTCATCTACGTAACATTGCAAAAATAAGACACATCCTGTCTCAAAATGATGCAGAAAAACTAGTCCATGCATTTGTTACTTCAAGGCTGGATTACTGCAACTCATTGTTATCAGGTTGTCCCAAAAAGTCGCTTAAGACTCTTCAGTTGATCCAAAATGCAGCGGCACGTGTATTGACTAGAACAAGGAAACGGGATCATATTACTCCTGTATTAGCTGCTCTGCACTGGCTCTCGGTAAAATACAGAATAGAATTCAAAATCCTTCTCCTGACTTACAAATCAATTAAAGGTCAGGTTCCAGCATATCTTAAAGATCTCATAGTACCTTATAAACCAACTAGAGCATTACGCTCCCAGACTACAGGGTTACTTGTGGTTCCTAGAGTCTCTAAATCATCAAATCAAATCAAATTTATTTGTATAGCCCAATATCACAAATTATACATTTGTCTCAGTGTGCTTTACAGACTGTACAGGATACGACACCCTCTGTCCTTAGACCCTCACATCGCACAAGGAAAAACTTCCTAAAAGAAACCCCAAAATTAAAGGGGAAAAAATGGAAGAAACCTCAGGGAGAGCAACTGAGGAGGGATCCCTCTCCCAGGACGGACAGACGTGCAATAGATGTCGTGTGTACAGGATAAACAACATAGTACAAATACAACACTTGACAGAAATTATGTTGTGTTGGAAAAAAAAGAAATAGAAAGTTTGGATGAATCCAGGAAAATGTCAATAAGGCTTCCCGGTGTCCAGCAGGACCAGGTCAGCAGGCGCTGTCACGATTCATGATCCTGACGTAAACTTTATCAGTGGCAACCTGCCACATGAGAGACAGACACTCCGGGGATGATACCCCGGATGGTGAGTTAGTAACATACATTTACATAAATGCATACAGATAGAGAGGGAGAAGAAGAGAGAGGGAGAGAAGGAAGAGAGCAGGGAGGTGTCCCCCGGCAGTCTAAGCCTATAGCAGCATAACTAGGGGCTGATCCAGGGCAAACCTGAGCCAGCCCTAACTATAAGCTTTATCAAAAAGGAAAGTCTTTAGCCTACTCTTAAATGTGGAGAGTGTGTCTGCCTCCCGAACACAAACTGGAAGCTGGTTCCACTGGAGAGGAGCTTGATAGCTGAAGGCTCTGGCTCCCATTGTACTTTTAGCCAACTATAGGCCGATATCTAACCTACCCTTTCTCGCTAAAATCCTTGAGAAAGCAGTCGCAAAACAGTTGTGTGACTTTTTACATAATAATAGTTTATTTGAGGTTTTTCAATCTGGATTTAGAGTTCATCATAGCACAGAGACGGCACTGGTGAAAGTTACCAATGACCTTCTGTTGGCATCAGACAAAGGACTTGTCTCTGTTCTTGTCTTGTTAGACCTCAGTGCTGCTTTCGACACTGTTGATCATGACATTCTACTACAGAGACTGGAACATTGTGTTGGCATAAAAGGAACCGCACTAAGCTGGTTTAAGTCCTACTTATCTGAGCGATCTCAATTTGTACTTGTTAACGATAAATCCTCCATGACAGCCAAAGTCAGTCTTGGAGTTCCGCAGGGTTCTGTACTTGGACCGATTCTATTCACCTTATATATGCTTCCTTTGGGCAATATTATAAGGAACCACTCTATAAACTTTCATTGTTATGCGGATGATACCCAATTATATCTATCAATTAAACCAGATGAAACCAATCAATTGGCTAAACTTCAAGCATGCCTTAAGGACATAAAAACTTGGATGTCTAGCAACTTTTTGATGTTAAACACAGACAAAACTGAAGTTATTATACTTGGCCCTAAACGCCTCCGAAACGCATTTTCTAATGACATAGAAGCTCTGGATGGCATTAACTTGGCCTCCAGCACCACTGTAAGGAATCTTGGCGTCATCTTTGATCAAGATCTGTCGTTTAACTCCCACATAAAACAAATCTCAAGGACTGCCTTCTTTCATCTACGTAACATTGCAAAAATAAGACACATCCTGTCTCAAAATGATGCAGAAAAACTAGTCCATGCATTTGTTACTTCAAGGCTGGATTACTGCAACTCATTGTTATCAGGTTGTCCTAAAAAGTCGCTTAAGACTCTTCAGTTGATCCAAAATGCAGCGGCACGTGTATTGACTAGAACTAGGAAATGGGATCATATTACTCCTGTATTAGCTGCACTGCACTGGCTCCCGGTAAAATACAGAATAGAATTCAAAATCCTTCTCCTGACTTACAAATCAATTAAAGGTCAGGCTCCAGCATATCTTAAATATCTCATAGTACCTTATAAACCAACTAGAGCATTACGCTCCCAGACTGCAGGGTTACTTGTGGTTCCTAGAGTCTCTAAGAGTACAATGGGAGCCAGAGCCTTCAGCTATCAAGCTCCTCTCCAGTGGAACCAGCTTCCAGTTTGTGTTCGGGAGGCAGACACACTCTCCACATTTAAGAGTAGGCTAAAGACTTTCCTTTTTGATAAAGCTTATAGTTAGGGCTGGCTCAGGTTTGCCCTGGATCAGCCCCTAGTTATGCTGCTATAGGCTTAGACTGCCGGGGGACACCTCCCTGCTCTCTTCCTTCTCTCCCTCTCTCTTCTTCTCCCTCTCTATCTGTATGCATTTATGTAAATGTATGTTACTAACTCACCATCCGGGGTATCATCCCCGGAGTGTCTGTCTCTCATGTGGCAGGTTGCCACTGATAAAGTTTACGTCAGGATCATGAATCGTGACAGCGCCTGCTGACCTGGTCCTGCTGGACACCGGGAAGCCTTATTGACATTTTCCTGGATTCATCCAAACTTTCTATTTCTTTTTTTTCCAACACAACATAATTTCTGTCAAATGTTGTATTTGTACTATGTTGTTTATCCTGTACACACGACATCTATTGCACGTCTGTCCGTCCTGGGAGTGGGATCCCTCCTCAGTTGCTCTCCCTGAGGTTTCTTCCATTTTTTCCCCTTTAATTTTGGGGTTTCTTTTAGGAAGTTTTTCCTTGTGCGATGCGAGGGTCTAAGGACAGAGGATGTCGTAACCTGTACAGTCTGTAAAGCACACTGAGACAAATGTATAATTTGTGATATTGGGCTATACAAATAAATTTGATTTGATTTGAATACTGTCCAGGTCATATTTCCTATTTCTTTTTTTAAATTAAAGTTGAAAAGTAATGTTTTTTTGTTGAATTACTTTGGAAATCCTATTAAAAATATTCTGATGATACAAACTTTGTACATTTCCATTTATTTCTGAAGATATTGTACAGGTTATACAAAAAATTCAAGGGTGCCAATAATAGTGATCAGAACTGTATGTTGATACAAATTATATTTATAAAATAGAATAAATTAGATAAACTGGTTGTGCATAACAGTACATTTCTTTGTGAAAACTGGATGGACTCCGTATTGTTAATATTATTTTATTGTTAAATAACAAAACATGGTATCGCAAAAATGAGAAATCCAGCATCACGCTATATTTTGCAGATTTGAGCAATGATGTCATGAATGTTGCATATGCAATAGAAACAAATAAAAGCAATGTCTTCAGTGTTGCAGTGCTTAGTCCTACTAGTCGAGCTGTCTCCCTGTTTACTGTGAACACGAGAGGCCGGACAATAAGTGAGTGCTACATTCAGGGCTCTCAAGTAACACTGCTCTCAATAGTATCACTGTCTGTTAGCTCTACACGATGGATAATGTTCTCAGACAGCAGCCTCTCATGAAGGACCAGTACAGCACAGGTAGGGCCAAATAATTAATTAATTTTCCATTAATTTCTACTACATTATCTGAAGTATATAGAGCTTTATGCAGCTGCTAATGTTTCTAATTGTCACATTCCTCGTCTGTGGCGTGACACATGAAGACATTGTGAAGAATGCATAGTGTCTGCATTTTACAAAAAATTTGAACATTACATTTAGGGTTCTACGTGCTATGCATTACATTATATCTATATACTCCAGAATAGTATATAGTCAGCATTTATTGTGTACACTGTGTTTTTCTTTTAAATATTTTGACACGCAACAAACATTTTATCAGTTTTTACATTTTCTAGTTTCTGTTACACTGCCTCTATACTATTTTCTAGTTCAGCGAGCTAGATGGTAGTATTGGAATGTGGGACACTCCTGCTCCCACTCAGGTAACAATGACAGACGGAGACTAGTTTGGGTGTAGCAACAAAACGTTTTATTGTTCATATAACCTGTGCACCAGGACTCACAAACAAACACACGTTTCACTGTCTCTCTCTGAGTCTGCTGTCTCTCTCTCTGTCTGAGTCTGCTGTCTCTCTCTCTCTAAGTCTGCTGTCTTTCTGGGTCTGCTGTCTCTCTCTCTCTCTCTCTCTCTCTCTTGGTCTGCTGTCTCTCTCTGAGTCTGCTGTCTCTCTCTCTGGGTCTGCTCTCTTTCTGAGTCTCTCTCTCTCTCTGTCTCTCTCTCTGCAGCGCTGAGCATGGATTTTCGTTTTCATTCTTTTTTGATATCTTTGTGTTGTAATGGGATTTAATTTAATGCAATTTACTGGTGATAGTTTGATTTACTTTTACTTTTGGCGAGTTTGGGTGTGGTGTTTGTGGGGTTTTCTCTTGCTGGTGTCTCGCCGGTCGGCGTCTGACGCCATGGTAAATGGGGAATTCGCCAAGCTGACAAGGAAACATGGCATTAAGATTTCTGGCGGTTTCGCGTGTAGTGTGGAGGATATTGGTTTAGCTGTGAGGGATAAGGTCGGATACAGCAGTATTAGATCACTGGCGCGGATGAACGGCGCTGTTGTCATTTTCCTGGACCAGCTGGAGAAGGTTAACCGCGTCGTTGAGACAGGTATCGTGGTGAACGATTTGTTTGTGCAGGTAATGCCTCTCACGCAACCCGCAATCAAAGTTGTTATTTCAAACGTCCCTCCGTTCATAACCGATGAGTTTCTCAGCAGAGCGCTGTCCAGACACGGGAAAGTTGTTTTCCCGGTGAAAAAGTGACTTAAACATGTAGTGTCTCACCGTAGACAGCTGTATATGATTCTTAATAACCGGGATGTGGAGTTCAACCTCCGCTTCCATGTTAAAGTAGATGATTATGATTACGTGATTTTTTCCACCTCATCGGGTATGAAATGTTTTGGGTGCGGGGAGGAGGGACACACCGCAAGGACCTGTCCGAGGTGCGGGGACCCAGCTCTGTCTGGTCCAGGAGGGGCGGCGGCTGCTGCGGCGGAGGGCTCTCCGCCTGGGGCATCCGTGGCTCCGACGGGGGGATCTCCGCTGGCTGCTCCAGCTGTGCCCGATCTGGCGCACGAGGTGAGTGGTGTTATTTTAAGTGGTGTGGGGAAAAATAATGGGGGAAAAAATGACCAAGATATTCTAGGTGGAGTAGGAGGAAGTGAGGTCGAAAAAAACAAGGAGGGAGAAGAGGAGCAGGTACAGGAGGAAGGTGGGTTGGGAGGAGAGCAAAAGGAGGCAAGTGATTTGGGAGAGCAGGTGAAAGAGGCAAGTGATTCGGGAGGAGAACAGGTGAAGGAGGCAGGAGAGGTGAGCATAGAGGTGGCAGGTGGTGTGGGAGGAGAGCCAGCAGAGGTGATAGGAGAGGTGCAGGAAAACATGGCAGGAAAAGAAAGGAATACATGGAGTGAGCAGGTAGAGGAAGCAGAGATGGAGGTGGAGGAGGAAGAGGCAGCAGTAGCACTGGAGACAGTACATCAAAAACCTGCTGCCAAATGTAAGAAAAGGTCAAAGAAAGCATCCAGTGATGCTAAAAACAGTAAAGTTGTGGAAGAGGGACAGACTGTAAGAAGGCAAGGACAGGCGGACAAGAGTCTCAGTGAAGATTAGTGTGTGTCTGACAGCAGTGATATCCCTGGTTTTAATTTAAGTAACAGTCAGAAGGAAAAAATGTATACGGCTGAAAGTTTAAAAGTTTTCCAACAAAATATAAACCAACATGGTGTAAAGGTGGAGGATTATTTTCCAGATTTGGTAAATTTTAATACCTCAGCCAGACTCCATGAGTCAAAGAGAGGAGTGTGGCCTCACTGAACAGGAGTATTATAGATTAAAGTAATTTGTGGAAAAAGTAAAAAGACAAATACATGTTACATGATGCGTGTCTTAATTAATATGTTTGTTTGTTTTTTTGCTTTTAACATCTCAGTAGTGATGGATACTTTCAGAGTGGGTGTTTTCAATCTCCATGATTGTTTGCACTTTTTGTATGTCGCTTTGGACAAAAGCGTCAGCTAAATGAACTGTAATGTAATGTAATGTTTTAAATGATAATTGAGCCAGAGTCTTAAAAAAAGAGGGCAAATCTATGAAACTGCAAAGATGAAAAATGTTGATGTATTTTTTTTTACAAGAAACGCACAGTGATAGTTTTAATGAGATAGACTGGAGGAATGTCAGGAATGCTCTATGCGCTCTCCCTTGAACCTCTCCTCAGGAAAATACGATGCAACCTACAAGGTCTTTTTTTACCTGGCTGTAGTAGCAGCATTATTTTATCAATTTATGTAGATGATGTCATTATTGTCATTGGAAGCCAGAAGGAGGCAGATATTTTAACCAATATTGTAAAAGATTTTAGCACAGCATCGGCAGCGAGGGTGAATTGGAAGAAAAGTGAAGCCATCGCTGTCGGGGAGTGGCGTGGCGGTCCAGTTCTTCCCCAGAGTCTCACCTGGAAAAGAGATGGAATAAAATATCTAGGTGTGTTTTTAGGAAAGGACAATATAGTCCAGAAGAACTGGAAGAACGTTACTGAAAAGATTGAGGGAAGGATTTCCAAATAGAAATGGCTGCTCCCTCAGATGTCTTTTAGAGGCAGGGTTTTGGTTTTAAACAACCTTGTGGCGTCCCAACTGTAGCAACGTCTGACCTATGTGGACCCTTCCTCAGGCCTTTTAGCTAAAATACAGAAGAAAATTGTAGATCTTTCTTTGGGATGGTCTACACTGGGTGCCACAAGAAGTGCTGTATTAATCCAGAGAGAAGGGGGGACAAGGCCTAGTCCACCTGGCCAGCTGAACAGCCACTTTTAAACTCCAATTTTTATAGAAATATCTTACCGGTCCGGCTGATTTGGTTTGGAGAGAAGTGGCCAGCTGTATCCTCAGACGCGTGAGTAACCTGGGGCTGGATACTGCTCTGTTTTTAACTGATTTAAAATTGTTAAGGGTAAGTGAGCTGCCTCCATTTTATCAGAGTGTTTTTAAGTGTTGGGCCATTTTTGACCATAAAAGATGCCCTAAGTCTGACTCTCTGCACCGGTTGTTGATGGAGCCTCTAATTCACAGGGCCAGGCTGGACATCAGCAACAGCAACACACCCGGCCTGATGGTGGCGCTGTGCAGCAAAAGGACCCTGTGCTTACAACAGCTGGTGGATGCAGTGGGACCGGCGCTGAATGATGCCCGAGCCCTCAGCTCTCTGCTGGGTCTAACCTCTGGCCGGGTGGCTCAGAGGATCCTGCAGCTCTGGAGCCAGAGACTCTCTGGAGAGGAGAGCAGCCTCCTCATCGAATACAGTCAGGGAAAGACCGTTCCAGACTCAGCGGACCCATTTCCAGAAATCTACCTCAGGGCTGGAAGAACTGACCGGCCCCCTGCTCAAGGTCACTAACCCAGCAAAACTGTTGCTGCACAGAGCAGACAAAACAACTTTCTATGCGAACTGTGTGAAAAGCATCAATAAAAAAGGCCTGTGCAGCAGACCCTCCAATGTGTGGAGCAATAGACTAGGTGGAGAAAGCGGACCGCGTCCACAGTGGAGGATTTTATACAAACCCCCCCCTCAAAAAGCGGACTGCCGGCCTTCAGTGGAGGATTTTACATGGTGCTATCGCTTCCAACACTTTCATCTCTGTTATTAATCATGCTGTTTTAAATAATTGTCAGTTTTGTAATTTATGTGAGACGGTCTTCCACGTTTTCTCTGAGTGTAAGAGACTCACCGGTTTCTTCTCTCTTTTAACATTGGTTTTTAGTCTCTTTGTTATTATTTAGTGATTTTATCATGGGAGCTGTCTACAAAAAAGATAACAAAGAAAAGTAGCAGCTCCTAAACTTCCTGTCAGGAGAAGCCAAAATGGCCATCTACATAAGTAAAAAGAACAGAGTGGAAAACAGAGAAGGGCAGGAGGCGAAAGCAGTGTGGCTGTGCAACATTAGAGCAAGACTCTGGCTCGAGTTCAGGTTTTATAAACATATAGGAGACATTGACACTTTTAAACAACGTTGGTGTTTTTAAAAATATTATCTGTTCCATCAGTGATGATGAATTACTCTTTGCACAAGTTTTTATTGGATAGTTTTATTATTATTTTCTGTTAACCCTTTGAAACACAAGCCTATGCAAACCCTTTTCTGGGGTGCGGCATGGTTCGATGGTGGCCTGTGTTGGCCTGTGGTGTTGTTTCGTGCACGGCTGAGTGTTTCTTTGCTGTGTGTCTGAGGATCGATTTATTTTGTCATTTGCTATTCTGGCTGTTCATTGAATGTCTTGTTTTATGGTTTCTGCGGGTCATTGTTTTCATATGCACTTTCTTGATTTGTGAGCTGGAATGATTTTTGTGTTGCTTTATTGGGTTAGCACACGTGGGTGGCCCGTGAGTGCCGGGTGGGGAGGTGACATGTTATGGTAATGATAATGTTGGGGATGGCAATTTTGGTGGTGATTTGGACTAGGTGGACTAGGTGATTTGGCATTTGATGTTTGGGATCTTTGCTTGTCACTGTGTCGCACTCGCACATAGGATACATCATTCGGCCGGTGATGTGTGGTGTGTGTGGGTGGGGCGGGGTGGCGAGTGAAGATTTCAGATGTTGGATATATTGTTTGGTCCGGATCACTGCTGGGATGATTGTTTTTGACGGTGTTGTTGTGGTGGGTCTTTTTTTTCATTTTTGTCGCACTTAACGTACATGGGTCATTTTTGGGCCGTGTGTGTGGACATGATGTGGGGGTGCAGGAACTGCTTTTGGTCCATGGATTGAGGGGGGGGAGGGGGGTGATGATTTGTGGTGATCGAGAACGGGATATTTGATAAATGATTGGAATATTGAATGATGGAATGAGTTGATTTCTGGGGGTGTGTTTTAAGCACTTTATTTTTAAGTAATTGTACAAATGAAAAATAAAGTGTTTTTTGATAAATATATCAAAATATCTCTTGATCTGCTGTCTCTCTCTCTGGTTCTGCTGTCTCTCTCTCTCTCTGGATCTGTTGTCTCTCTCTCTGGGTCTGTCTGGGTCTGCTGTCTCTCTCTCTCTCTCTCTCTCTCTCTCTCTCTCTCTCTCTCTCTCTCTCTCTCTCTCTCTCTCTCTCTCTCTGGGTCTGCTCCAGCGCTGTGTTAGTCACACCTTGGACCCAGCCAACTGCAAGAGCCAGAACCAGGTTACCACCATGCTTATATCAGGTGACTGATTACCTGATTCTGTAAGGATTCAGCTGCCTGATCCCTGGCTGAGACACTCCTACCTCTCCACCAGCATCCGTCACCATAATCACGCTTTACTGCCACTTGGAATTATATCTCTGTACCATTGTTTATCTGCTCTGTGATGAGTCATATACACCTGCTCTCTCACAGGATCAATAATACATCTCTTCTTATGCTATCTGTTTCCTCACTACTTTGTCCCTGTCTTACTTTTTGATTTCAAACTCTCTTCTCATGATACAGATTTTTTATCACCACCCTCTTCTCTCCTCTCCACCCAGCAGCTAACCAACATGCAGCAGGAGCTACGCCTCCAGCTCAAACCCAGGTCCTACTGTGCTGCCCTCCATGAAGCCTTTTCATGCACTGAGACGCACCTCTGCGGCCCCTTCCTTCTGTCTTATGCCAACTGAATACACATCAACCGCAGGCCACCATGTCCCTCAATGGTTCCAACAACAATAATCACACACATATGGAGATCCAGCTGGCCTCCAGAAGCAGCATGATAAACATTACTCATCCTCAGAGCAACAATCATAAAAGAGGTCAGTGTAACTTACTCTTGATTTAATTGATTTGATCATTTAAAAAAAACAAACACATAACACTGCACTGCAGTCATTACGCATGTGAAATATCACAGGGTTATTTCCATTGTGGTCCTGTAGTATAACACAAGACAGCAAGTGCAAACAATACAATCAACATATAAATAGCAGCAGGCAACATGGTAGCTATTTCAACATGCTTTTATGATTTGATTATATAAATTGATTAAACATTTGAAATGTAAATGGAATATTCTACATATTATTTTGTAACCATCTCTTTAAGGGCACTTTAAATGTGCTCGGTTTCAGATTTGAAGGCATATTATTCCACTGTACTGCTGCACTGTACAGAAATGTGTGAACATTTTTTTTTTTATATATCAATATGCTTATCACTTACAAGTTGTTAAAAAGGATCTGGTACCAAAGTAATTATTTCTCAATACTAATAGAAAATCATGTACTTTACAAAAGGGTTGCTTGGCATACTTCAAACCTTTTCGATTTATTAGCCTAATGGGCAAATAATTATTTATATTAAGATACTGATCACTTATAAAATGATGGTACCAAAGTACTTAAGTAATTATTTATCACAACTAAAAGAAAATACTAGGCTGCTTGACAGACTTCATACCTTTTCGACCCAATAACCCATTAGGCTATTGAACCAGTTAAGCTTTTCAAAATGTGCATGATTGAGAGGTGTACGGGGGTAAACATTTAATATAACTCTTATTCATTTATTTAGAGTCTTTTGTAGTTGCGATTATGCAGTTTACCAGGAGATGAAAGCATAATCAAAATGATTTTGAACCAGAGCTCCAGCTGGTGTGTGAAGAATTGGGTAGTTCAGAGAAGTAACTCTTTTGGCGGGAAACTTAGTTCTTTCATTTATCCTGGTGAGGACTTTTAAAGCCATTTCTTCACCTGATAAAAACTAAAAACAAATGAATTAAAGATAATTTACACTGTAACAGTTAACACTTATTGGAACTCTCCAATTTGGAGATGGCTTCAGTTTACCCTAAGTGTAGGGATAATCTATTATTAACCATCTACATACGTTTTGAAGATTTTTGAGATAGATTTGTCTCAATATTATTTGTCTGAATATATCAACAATCATGTGTGTAAATGTGCAATCTGTAAATGTAAAACACTTTCCACAAATGCAAAAAAGAGTTGTAAACTCAAAAAAGATTTTGCAAATATAAAACAGATCTGCAAAAATAAATTCCACAAATATAAAAATATCTGTCAATACATAAAATTGATTTACAACTAAATGAAAAGCATTTTGTGAACATCCTCCTAACATTTACAACTTCCGAACAGACACTTGTGAATCGAAAAGGCATTTGTGGATCTTAATTCTACGCTCTGGTCGGAACGAAAATCCACTTGTATCACTTGACTACACATGCCTAGCGCATCACTTCCTAATACAAAATGTATCAGACGAATGCCCAACAAATGCATAAGATATACAAAAATTTGGCGTATACAAAATATCGGCAACACACTGGTTTACGTAGATATAAGGTAAGGTACAAGTAGTATTCGTTAAGAGCTCACTGTGTTACACGGGGGTGCTTTGTTGAACTCTGATGTTTTGAGCATGTTCAAAATTACCGGACGTAACCGACGTGTGCTTCATAAGATATGCAGACGTTACGTGACATTAGACATATGTGAATACGGAATACGTAAATATAGTATAATATAATATATATTCCTACAGCCAATTTATTGATAACGAGTGGATACCCTATTCCTACCCTATGTTAACATTATGCCTGATGACGGAGTAATTTATTAAACGTGTTTCTACAGTACAGCTAGCGTTCAGCATTTTAGCCATTTTCCAGCATCAGCATGACGTGAACCAGATGGCACTATTATATACAGCTCCGTTGGCCAGACGCTCTGATACTTTTTAAATAAGTAAGTGACACGATATCAATGTTTGACATACGTATAATAATTCGTTATGTATGTGTCAGCTACAACACCGCTGTGGAAAAGTTGGACGTATTTGGACTCTGACACATTTTGAGCTAATTTTCATATACGCCGGCATATGTTTCTGCCATACGGAACTGTGTATGTTTGGCGTAACACAACATACATACCCTTAATTTATATCAACCTATTGCCCATTTTTCGTATGCGCCGGAATAAGTTTCCGTCATACGGATATGTGTGACAGGGCCATAAGCTATAATTAATTGACAGTTATTATCATCGGTGTGTATTATCCGCTTTGGCCAGTGTCATTAAAACCCAGCTCCGGAACTGCTATCATAAACTGTCCGATTAACTTGACATCGATCTCTGTTGGAGGAGCCGAGCAAAGTGACCCTGGTCGTTTTCAAAAGCCTAGAAATAGGAACAGCTGCAAGGTCTCAAACTCTATGTGCATAAAATACATTGAGATCCACAAATGCCTGTTTGAAACTTGTTAGGAAGATATTCATAAATGCTTTTCATTTAGTTGTGAATCAATTCCCATTAACGTGAGGCATTTGAGTATGGTTTCATAGGTAAGACTGAACCCAATTTAGGGACAGCCCACTGAAAGAAATAGATAGTATGTTCATCAACAATGTAAAAATGTTTTTTGCAAATCCAACATGAACATAACACAAAGCTTTCCTCCACATACTTCTTCTAATAATGTCCGCTAGATACATTAAATACATTTTAGTAGAGGTAGATAATATTATGGACACTCAAAATAATGTATATTATATTATGCCATTACTCATGACTAATAACATTACACATGTGTGACTTAAAGATCATAGCAGCCCTAAATGTCAATGGTATCTTGTCCAGAATTTGTCTGACAGTTATTCTACCATTTTCATGAGCAGCTGGACAATGTCACTTAATTTCTCCCTGCTGCACAGCTGGATGAAATCCATCTTTATCTGTTGAGGGATTCAGTGCTGTTTTGATGTGATTTCTCTGTTAGACAATGGAGTCAAAGCTGAAGCCTCTTAGGTCAGTCGAACCCCATTAAGGCTTCCAGGACTCACAACGAGCTCCACAAGGAACTGCTGCTGGCCCACAAGAGGTAGGTACCATACAAGAGCAACAAAGGTAAAATCCTTTCGGGTGACCTCTGATCATCTGTTCATCACAAACAAGCATTATTCTTAGTAATATTAGGACATTCACAAAGGGCCATTAAAGTACCTAAAATCTCTCATCAATCATTCTTCTTTAAAGCTTAAAGATGTTGTTAAGATTAATCTCTGTCTTTCTCTTACAAATATGCAACCTTTTCTATATGCAGCTGCAGTCCTTTAGGCCCCTAGGAGCATGAATAAGTGTAAAGTGATATGTTAAATAGACTGACCTGGCTCCACTATCGGCTTGTCCTACTAGCACACACTGTACCAGTGAGAGCAATGGCTCTTTATGTTGCAGCCGTCTGACCCCACACTTTTTAACAGAACTTTAACATCTCAAGTTTATGGTTATTTTCTTACTTACTATTTTTGTTCCTTCTTTTCAATTTAGAATCTAATTTGTCATGTATCATGCAACCAGTGGCCAGAGAAAATACAGCATATCAGACACACAGGACACACCTATTAAAAACTGCAGGAATTATCATTATTATTATTATTATTAGGGCCCAAGCACCAACAAAGTTTGAGCAGAGGACCTATTGAAAGTGAAATGATTATTATTATTATTACTATTATTGTTATTATTATTATTATTATTATTATTATTATTATTATTATTATTATTATTATTTTTAATTATTATTAGGGTCCAAGCAGTGGAAACATCAGGATCGAAGGACCCTATTGAAAGTATTATTAGGGTCCTTTTGAATGTAATGTGATTTTTTTGGGGTATTTTTTGCGTTTTACAAGTGCTGTACTTAACGTAACAAACTCCTTCTACAGATTTAATCCAATGCAGTTGGTCAGTAACATCTTTGAGGATGAAAAGTTATCAAAATCGTGAGTTTTCACAGAACAACCTTGCTGTGGCAAAGCGGCCATTTTGTCCACAGCCATGAAAAGCCATGATGTTGTTACTCCAATATACATGGTACAATCTGACTCAAATTTGTCATCCCAATAAGAATCTAGGCCTGAGGACATTCACATGCCAGTTTCATGGAACTACCCTACTTTGGCGTGGAGTTCATCTTGGCCGTGGTGGTTTTGCCATAAAACCTGACGATGTTGTAACTCAAACATATATGATACAATCTGAACCAAATTTCTCTTTCATGATAAGGGTCCAGGCCTTATTACATCTATAGGCCAATGTTGTGGGTTTTATACACTATAGCCACGCCCACTGTCATAACTCATGAATCGTTTGTCGTAGACTCTTGTGGAGGCATCAGTGTACTCAGCAGAGAATTCCAGTTGATTTAGTGATGCATTGCCCCGCCCCCTACACTTAAGTTCCACCCCCTTGCATAACTAATGAACCTTTACAGACTGTACAGTAGGGGTGTCAAACTCATTTTAGTTCAGGGGCCACATGCAGCTCAATTTGATCTCAAGAGGGCCGGACCAGTAAAATCATATCATATTAATCTGTAAATAACGACAACTCCAAATGTTCCCCTTTGTTTTAGTACAAAAAAGTACAAGTACATTCTGAAAATATTCACATTTAATTAACTATATTTTTACAAAACATTATGAACAACCTGAAAATTCTTAAGAAAAATAAGTGCAAATTCAACAATATTATGCCTCAGTTTATCATTTACACATGTGTACAACATACACATCACAGTGTGTCTACAAAGGCACAACACATTTAGTCACAGGTATCTGGAACTGAACAATATCGTATTTTACTTTATGATCAAAACAACTCGTCAAGCTATAGAATTTTTTTTTTAATGTACATTCATTTCCACATCTGTGTAGTAATCCTGATCACCTGAACTGACACCACACAAACTAAAGTGGGAACTATTAAGGAAGGTTAAGTCTGCCTTGTAAATGTATACATAAAAAATACATACAAGTTGTGGCTCTTTGTACTGAAGCTGCTGACTGACATTATATGTCACAATGTTCAATGTCTTAAAATATTTCCAAAGTAAGTATTCATTTTCACAGAAATATATTGTTCATGGTGCAAAAGTGTCTGAAGCAGCATTTGCAATAAGTGTAGTATGGCAGGCTATAGGTAATGTCTTTATCATTGAGAAGGCTGTCAAACTGAAGGTGATTTAGACCTCTGGCATAGATGAAATTAACAGTTCGGACATGACGTGATCCATTTTTAATGACTTGCAACGCTTCCTGGTTCAAAATACAGTGAAATGTCCAAAAACCATGTCCTCCATTTGCAGCCTGTACATTTTCTCTGAATTTTGTCACAACACCTGCGTTTTCCCCGATCATTGATGGCGCGCCATCTGTAGACACGTTAACAGCACGGGCCCAGTCCACTCCGACCCAGTCCAGCGCTCCAACGAGAGCGTTGAAAATGACATTTGCTGTTCTGGTGTCCGTCATAGGCACCAACTCAAGGAACTCCTTGGTGACGGTCAAAGTCTCATCAAAACCACGAATGAATATGGCCAGTTGAGCAACATCCGAAATGTCCGTGCTCTCATCAATTGCAACCGAAAATGCAACAAATGACTTGACTTTGTGCTTCATTTGGCTGTTTAACTCTGCCGAAAGATCTGAAATCCTATCTGCCACAGTGTTTCTCGTCAGGCTAATGCTGGCAAAAGCCTGTCGCTTCTCAGGGCACACAAGTTCTGCAGCCTTCAGCATGCATGTTTTCACGAACTCACCTTCACAATCTGGCTTTGATGCTAATGCTATTTCACTAGCAATAAGGTAGCTAGCGATATCTCGGCTACGGTTAAAACCGACTGCTGCTTCTTCAGACCCGCTAACAATTAATTTATCTTCTCTCTTCTCAGTTGTCCTTGCAAGCTGTTTTATTTTTCGCCATGATGAGTCTCATAGTTACGCCGAATATTATATTCTTTGAGCACTGAAACCTGCCGCGAACACACCGAGCACACAGCTTTCCCACTCACCTCTGTGATTAAATAGGAAATGGTCCATTTTTCTTGGAAAACTCTACACTCCGTGTCCACTTTTCTCCTTTTTTGACAAAGACATTTTGTGTAATGACGGTGCCACAGAGTGTAATGTTGACAAAACCCGCCAGCTCCAGAAGTTCTTTTACCGGCAGCTCCAGCATCAACAGTTTGCTTGCTTGACAGTTTGCTTGCTTGACAGTGTTGATCATGACATTCTACTACAGAGACTGGAACATTGTGTTGGCATAAAAGGAACCGCACAAAGCTGGTTCAAATCCTATATATCTGAGCGATCTCAATTTGTACTTGTTAACGATAAATCCTCCATGACAGCCAAAGTCAGTCTTGGGAGTTCCGCAGGGTTCTATACTTGGACCGATTCTATTCACCTTATATATGCTTCCTTTGGGCAATATTATAAGGAACCACTCTATAAACTTTCATTGTTATGCGGATGATACCCAATTATATCTATTAATTAAACCAGATGAAACCAATCAATTGGCTAAACTTCAAGCATGCCTTAAGGACATAAAAACCTGGATGTCTAGCAACTTTTTGATGTTAAACACAGACAAAACTGAAGTTATTATACTTGGCCCTAAACGCCTCCGAAACGCATTTTCTAATGACATAGAAGCTCTGGATGGCATTAACTTGGCCTCCAGCACCCCTGTAAGGAATCTTGGCGTCATCTTTGATCAAGATCTGTCGTTTAACTCCCATATAAAACAACACAAGAACAAAACAACACATCCTGTCTCAAAATGATGCAGAAAAACTAGTCCATGCATTTGTTACTTCAAGGCTGGATTACTGCAACTCATTGTTATCAGGTTGTCCCAAAAAGTCGCTTAAGACTCTTCAGTTGATCCAAAATGCAGCGACACGTGTATTGACAAGAACAAGGAAACGGGATCATATTACTCCTGTATTAGCTGCTCTGCACTGGCTCCCGGTAAAATACAGAATAGAATTCAAAATCCTTCTCCTGACTTACAAAGCAATTAATGGTCAGGCTCCAGCATATCTTAAAGATCTCATAGTACCTTATAAACCAACTAGAGCATTACGCTCCCAGACTACAATGGGAGCCAGAGCCTTAGGCTATCAAGCTCCTCTCCAGTGGAACCAGCTTCCAGTTTGTGTTCGGGAGGCAGACACACTCTCCACATTTAAGAGTAGGCTAAAGACTTTCCTTTTTGATAAAGCTTATAGTTAGGGCTGGCTCAGGTTTGCCCTGGATCAGCCCCTAGTTATGCTGCTATAGGCTTAGACTGCCGGGGGACACCTTCCTGCTCTCTTCCTTCTCTTCCTCTCTCCTCCCCTCCCTCCCCTCTCTTCTTCTCCCTCTCTATCTGTATGCATTTATGTAAATGCATGTTACTAACTCATCATCCGGGGTATCATCCCCGGAGTGTCTGTCTCTCATGTGGCAGGTTGCCACTGATAAAGTTTACGTCAGGATCATGAATCGTGGCTGCGCCTGCTGCCCCTGCTGCCCCTGCTGCCCCTGCTGCCCTGGTCCTGCTGGACACCGGGAAGACTTTTTGACATTTTCCTGGATTCAGCCATACTTTCTCTTTTTTTTTTTCAACACAACACAATTTCTGTCAAATGTTGTATTTGTACTATGTTGTTTATCCTGTACACACGACATCTATTGCACGTCTGCCCGTCCTGGGAGAGGGATCCCTCCTCAGTTGCTCTCCCTGAGGTTTCTTCCATTTTTCCCCCTTTAATTTTGGGGTTTCTTTAAGGAAGTTTTTCCTTGTGCGATGCGAGGGTCTAAGGACAGAGGGTGTCGTAACCTGTACAGTCTGTAAAGCACACTGAGACAAATGTATAATTTGTGATATTGGGCTATACAAATACATTTTATTTTATTTTATTTTATTTGTGTGCGACCCCCAGTGGACACATAACAGTTACTTTCATTGAAAAATTGCAGTTAATGTCTTTGTAATCTTTACACTTTGCAAAATCATCCCGCGGGCCAGATTTGGTAGGGACTAAAGTTAGCATAGGAGACCTCGTATTGAATTGAGTGCAGATGGCATCACTTCCTTAAATTTAGCTACAGCACTATCAGATAGACATCAAGCGTAGGATATTTTGCCTAATAGCTTGTAGTCCTATAACAGGATACAGAATACGGACACATTCTTATTAGGTTTTTATGTAGTATTCCACTTCTGTTTACTATTGATTTTTATTAATTTAAGGGGTCGTGGGTAAGTGCTTTCCTTAACAATGCTTTGCCCCACCCCTAAACTTTAGTCCCACCCCCTTACATACCTAATGAAGAGTTTGTTGTAGATTCTTGCGGGAGGCATGACTGCACTCAGCAGAAAGTTCCTGTTTCAAAAGTGATTAATTGCCGTTTGTCGTAGGAATAAACCCTGCTCACTGGCCTCATCCCTGACCTGAAGGCACGCATCAACCCCAGATAATCTTTTAGTACCGGTTACTGGTAATCCTCCGTCTCAGATAACCCTTTCGGGAATATGTCTAGTATCTCAAATGAATAAAAATTTCACAATCACTTTTTTACTCTGAGCCTATGGAATCTAACAGCTTTGATATTCCACTGAGTCCAAGCTCTGTGCCGGCTTGGGGAAGGGCCCCTACGCGGGTTATCTTACCCTATATGTGTTTGTGGTTTAGTCCGTATTGTGAGCCATAGTGTAAATGCACTGCAGCTTACCTCTCGGTGCGACACGGAGTCCAGTTTGAAGAAAAACTCTTCCTTGGATGGTCGTGGTCTTTTCAATTACGAAAATCTTGGCTTGACAAAGGCTTTCTCAAGTTTTCACATGCTTACAATCTACACACAAACAATCAAAAATTTAAAAGGTTACAAAATGGGAAAAAAATAATTAAATGGTAAATCATCAGGTTTGGTTTCTGTATGCCCTTTCAATGAAGTCTTGGTGGAAGGTCTGTTTAACATTTGGTTGTACTAGCCTATACATTTAAAATGTCTATTTTTACTCTACTGTCCATGAAAATTCCACTTCTGTACAACCCTGCAGCAGTACTTTCAACCAGGCCGAAGCCTTGGTTAAATGCGGGGAATTATGCGCCCAGAAGTATGATTCCCATGTGACCAAAACTTGGCTGACATTAGTGGCCTCAATTTCATCAAAAATTGCTCAATGAGTTTTTCCATCTGTACAACCCCACAACAGTACATTCAACCAGGCCAAAGCCTTGATCAAGTGCGGAGAATTACGTGCCCAGAAGGTAGACCTACATGAGCACCTTTTGAGAAATTGTCAACTTTCACCAGTGAAAAACATTGCACAAAGGAAACACAAAAATTCAAGCTATATATACTTTGCTGGAGACTAAGTGTCTCGTTGGGCGTGGTACAGCCTCAGCAGCTTCGTCAACTTGTGCTTCTCAAGATGCCTCCTTATATCCTGTGGCCCATTCTACAGGCCTCTAAATTGTGTTCTTGACGGACGTATTTTCTAACATCAGCTATTCAAACCAGGTCTGTGAGTTGCAGTTCAATTCAAGTTCATGAGTTCACACAGGAAGCACCTGCTGACAGTCAGTCTTAGACACCCTCACAGTGTGTGAGTGCATGGGCCACTAGCACGCACACACACACACACACACACACACACACACACACGCACACACACACACACACACACACACACACACACACACACACACAGCCTGCAGTATACTTGCAGCAGGGTGTAAGTCGAACATAAACCAGTTTAAAAAACATTTTTCATCAAACATAATCATTATAAAACCATGAAATGGAATCCCTTAAAACAATGACATCATAATGCATAAAATGTATGGAAAAATTATAAAAGATAAAACGTTAAAGGCCCCTGCCTTAGAGTATACCATTATAAACTTGCTCAGGTGCAACCAATCAACTTCCAGATCAAACACCAGGCTAATTGCCCCCCACCTGACATCCATTGAAGTGATTTTGATTATTTCCGAATAAAACCAGCTGTTTCTTGAATCCACTACCAGTAGTGCATGGTACTGCAAAGAATTCACCATGGTTGGAAAAGTGCTTTCAAAAGGCCTCTGGGCTAAAGTTGTAGGAAGGCACAAGTGAGGTGAAGGCTACAAAAATATTTTGAAGGCTTTAGCTATCCCTAGTACTGTTCAGAGCATCATTAAGAAGTGGAAAGCGTATGGCACCCCCAACACCTTGGGCAGTGGCGGGCCGTCAGATATATATTTTCCCACAAATATGCCGTCCGTCCAAACTGGATGACTGAGCCAGGAGGACATTGATCAGAGAAGCAACCAAGAGGCCAAAGGCAACTTTGAAGGACTTACAAGTTGTTATGGCTGGGACTGGTTTGTCTGTGAATGTGACAACAATCTCACAGGCTTTACACAAAGCTGGCTTGCTGGCAAGGTGGCAAGAAAGAAGCCTTTTCTGAAAAGGTGCCACTGTACAGATTGTTGTAAATTTACTTGCATAAAAAACAGCTCTTAAATCGTCCATGTTTCTGATTGTTGTGGAAATTGTCAACTACTTATTCAAACTGCTACAGTCTATCATTCTATCCATGTCTGGCATAGAAAGGACATTTGACAACTAGGCCCTGTCATATTGTCTATTACCCATCTATCTTTTTACTTTACCATATCTAACGCCTGCTCTGTCTCTTCCTCTATATGGGATAAGTGGTCTGGCGCTGAGCAGCAGGTCTGAACTTCAGCAGGTGCTGGAGAGGAGGAAGAGGGTGCAGACTGACTGGGAAGAGGAGGGAAAGAGCAGGACTCCTCTGGAGGATGTGCTACTCAGACGTCAACAGAAACAATTTGAGGTAATTTCCTGCTTCAGCGATGACATAAAATGCTTATTTGAATGTAACTCAATGTAACTATCAAGTGACCTGCCTTAAGGGAGTAACTATAAAGGTCCAAAGCCATGGGGAAACTGTAGATAAAAGGATACTTGACATATTACAGTGTGGCCCCCTTACACATAAATCAGCAGTAGGCTATGATCTGTGCTCACAGCAACAAAGGCTTCAGAGCACCATTACAGTTTAGCAGAGGTTTACGTTATTACAGGTTATTTATTACTTCACCAGTGTCAAGTAGTAAGAAGCACCACTGTTTACTATTTGCAAATTCCAAAATCTGGTAGTCCCATTTTAATGCTGAAATTCAACCATGCTGAAAATCTTCCTTCGATGGAAGATGATGCTGTACAGTTCTGAGAACACTGAAACACAGAATACATTTTTCATCCATTAAAGACTTGACTCGTGTACAGTGGCTGTATTGTTTATACACAAAAATTACATAATCAAGTTATTTATAAATGAGAAAGTTTCTTAAACTGCTGATTACCCACATACCTAATAACTACCAATCAGGACCACCAGGTAAATCAATGAAGGATATCCTGGCAAAATGTATTATCTTCTGGAAGACCAATCAAATTGATTTAACGGGGACAACTCGGCTTAAGTCGATCTATCCATCTCAGCAGGCAGCCAAGTCAGCATAGTTTCAAAACCACTTGGCTGGGGTGAAGGGGCGGTGGCAACTTTTGCCAGATGCAGTTGAATTTGGAGTCTCTCTCTTTTAAAGTTGGCTGGATATGGCTGCACATTTGGTGCAGATCAGGGATTCAGAAAGGTTCTAGGCAGGTCCAGAATTTAGCTGGGGCAAAGCATAGGCAATTGTCATGAAGAGTGGAGCAGGTGGACCCTCATGCAGAAGACTGCAGGCAACAGGAACTTTAACGGCAAACAACTTTAATATCAAGTTTGGTGCAGGTAAAGCATAACAGAACTTCATGTTACAACACAAAAGGATCCAACAAGGACTGAAGCAAAAACCAGCACTCAAACACAAACTAATCTGACGATGGGATGAAGCGCAGGTGGAGAGATGGCCGGAGTAGCACGGGTGAGGGGAATTAGGCAATTAATGAGGCAGTGAGCTGATGAGCAGCAGGAAAAACACTGTGAACAGGAAAGGAGCTGATTGGCTGGGAAGACCAATAAGGCGGATTTAGAGGAGTGTGTAGATAGGCAGAAAACTGGAAGCAGAGAAGAACTAAGAAGTCTGATGTAGATGAAGTGTGTAGAGGGGCAAATGCAGCACAGGAAAAATGGAAAAACACACAAAGAAAGGAAGTAAAACCAGACATGACACACCTGACAGACAAACGGTTGGAGCGATAACAGAAATCCAGCAGAACGAGAGAGTGATGTTTGGGCTTCTTTTTGTTTTATAGTCTTTTGTCCAGGGTGTCCAGTGTCACTGATGCAAAACATTAACCCCTCCCATCAATAAACATCCGTGTTTGATTTTTTACTTTAAACCTTATTTTAAATAATAATAATAAGCTTTATTTGTATATCACCTTTCATTCAAGAATTGCAGTCCAAAGTGCTTCACAGCAAAAACATTGTACAAGTTTAGACAGAGAATTTACAGTACAATAATCACAGTGTTGATGTAAATGAGTGTGAAGTAACATTAAAAACAGTATAAAAATTAAAATCACAAGCAGAATTAAAATAACATTGGGAATCATGCCTAGTTTCCATATCTGTGCATACTGACTTGTCAGTTGGTAATGGTTCGGTTCGTCCATGTCGTGTGTTACCCAAACAATGCCAACTCCTTCCCGGATCTGGATTTCATGGTGGAACGAGCAACCATCTAGATCATAGATCTCTAACAGGCAGACGGACCCGGACCGTCACCGGCACTTTTAACCGGCGCAGCTTTTCTTTTTTTTTTGCTTTGCGCATTCACATTCACTCTGCTCTGCATCACGAAGGTTGAGCTTCGCCCCTGACACACACACACTCGTGTGCACTCCTACAGTCAGAAACAGAGCAGAGGAAAGGAAAGTAGTGAACTAAAGAAATCACGCCACACACCCCCCCTTCATCCGGACCTTTGCCTGAGGAAATTTTCTCTTGGTGGACTTAGTTGAATACCCCTGATCTAGATGGACCAGGGGAGGTCTTGGTAAACATTTTCATCATAATAATGTTGATTTCATGGAAGCGATCGATTATGTGATTAGTAGGGACTGGGAGCTTGGTTGTTCCTCACAGTTGCAATGCTGACTTTCTTTTGGTTATGGGCGTAATTAAACTCTATATCATAGCCCTGCAATGCCATCATCCACGATGTTGGATGATCGTCCTTCCCTCAGCCATTGGCTGTTAAGGAAGGTGGCAGGTTGGTGACAAGTCTTGATAAATTGCGATCTGATCTGTAGCTGTTAAATTGTTACACGGCCCTAGGTGGCACAAAAGGTTTTTTCCTGCAGTGCATCAGAAGCAGAAGCATCAAAATGCAAATTCATTTTGATGCTTCTCAGAGGTTGGCTCGTGTAGGCATGACATGCTTGTCTTGTGTCATATTTATTATCCAGGGAAGAAGCATGCCTTGAGGTAAAACTCTTTGTCGTATTCTGGGTAGGACAGTATCACTTTCATCTGACAGAGGGACTGCTCTTGGAGTTCTCTGCAGTTGAAGGGCTTATCTTTGTGGAGGAACGTGTAGTCCTCAATAAACTTACAGGAATAGTTGCAGACACCCAGGAAGCTCCTTCATTCTGACATGGCTGTTGGAGCTTTGATGTCTCTGATGGCTCGAATCTTCCCATCTTGGTGTTCGATGCCATCAGCATCCACCCGTCAGGTATTCCTTGAAGGTTTGACGTAGAGGACTGTGAGACAACCCTCCTCTCACCCAGATAAAGGAAGGAGAAGGATGTTTTTGGTGAAATAAAACAGTTTAATGGGGTGACACCATGGCCTTTTCATGCAAAACAAAGACACCGTTCCGATACAGTCTCTCCAACACATTCACACCCAAACACTCTCTCTGCTGGTTATGGCTACTTGACAGTCGTATGGACCCAGCCTACTGCAAGAGAATAGAACCAGGTTATCACCATGCTTCAGTGACATGCGGTGAGGTTTATGAATGGTGTTGCGCTGACTCTTTCAGAGTCATATTTACAAATATATGAACCCAACAGAGTAGCTTATTCACCATTTTCTTGGCAGGATGAACATTGACTACTGGTTATGTGTGTGTATATATATATATATGTATATATATATATATGTATATATATATATATATATATATATATATATATATATATATATGTGTGTATATATATATATGTATATATATATATATACATATATATATATATGCGGTATTACAGTCACTTTACCGCACCGTTGTGACGAAAAGAGAGCTGAGCCAGAAGGCAAAGCTCTCAATATAACCGGTCGATCTTCGCTCCTATACATATATATATATATATATATATATATATATATATATATATATATATATATATATATATATATATATACATATATATACTATATATATATATATATATATATACGTATATATATATATATATAATATATATAAATTATATGTATATATATATATATACTGTAACATACTATATATACATATAATATATATATATGTATATATATTAATATATGTACATATATATATACATATATATATATATCTCTATATATATATATATACATATATATGTTACACAAGAAAACAAGGCTAAAACAAACACAAATACTACAATGTACTGCATTCTTGTAGTGCATTTTTTGAATTTGTATCAGGGAAACATTGTCCATCAACTTTAAGGTTTGAACACCAAGCATCATTGACGTAAACACAGTCCCTTGTCCCACCGGAGTCTCCGTTCTGCCCATCAACTGCAATAGTTGATACGGGATGTAATATGGTGCCAGGTCTCAGTAAAGATGGGGCAACAACAGTCTCTGATTTCCACTTGCTGGGTTAGCTTAACCTCTTACAGGGTGGGGGAATTTACCCGAAAATACCACAAACGACATCCCCAAAGTAAATTGAAAGCTGCTCGTCAACCATTTGCACCAGCTGCATGATTTTGGTCTCATTCAAAAGATAACTCTTTTTTTGTTCTTTCAAAACAGTGAAGAATCACTATAGGTGCTTCTGACACTGAGTAATAGTGGACTGATATACTGAATTTGAAAATTGAAATTAAATTGAAAATACACTCCGCCTGAAGTTTGTTGTTGAAAAAGATGCCTGAAGATGGTATAGCTGGTAGGTATGGACTGGAAAACACAATAAAAACATAGAACCAAGTGTTATGAAGTAAAACTTCCAATTTCAATAAAAGGGATAAAAACTTAATATATTAGACATATTTTTCTTAGAGTAACACCAGCGTACATAAATATTATTATTTTTATTTATTTATAAATAACTATTATATACCCATATTCCCTATTAGTAGTAATGACACAGAGTAAGTGAAGTATAAACACATTTTCTTCTAATATTTTTATGTTTATTTTGTATTTCTTCTGAACATAAATAATAAATTACATTTTTAAAAATAAATGTAATTTTGTAAAAACAAACCAAAGGAGTGACGCATGTAACGAACGAAGCGTTCATTGTCTATACGACGCGGAGGCTGATCTGCTGGTCTCAGCCTGTAACAAAAGAAGAGGACTGGGACTTCCTTATAAAGTTGACACTCATTGGCTCATGAAGGTTGTAAAAAAACAATCTACCGCTAACATGAGCGCACAAGATATTAAGTTATGACTGTTTATTATCACACAATGTAAAAATCGATCAGCTGATTTCACAGATTGCAACACCTGTTCATGGGCTTTTATCGATGTGCACCATGTGCACCAATGCGATGGAACACCATCATCCGGGTATCATCCCCGGAGTTACTGTGTCTCATGTCGCAGGTTGCCACTGATAAAGTTTACGTCAGATCAGAAATCGTGGCTGTATTTGTACTATGTTGTTTATCCTGTAAATACGACATCTATTGCACGTCTGTCCGTCCTGGGAGAGGGATCCCCCCAGTTGCTTCCCTGAGGTTTCTTCCATTTTTTCCCCTTTAATTATGGGGTTTCTTTAAGGAAGTTTTTCCTTGTGCGATGCGAGGGTCTAAGGACAGAGGGTGTCGTAACCTGTACAGTCTGTAAAGCACACTGAGACAAATGTATAATTTGTGATATTGGGCTATACAAATCATTTGATTTGATTTGATTTGAACACTTTACCTACATGCATTAGGAGGCAAGCTCTCTCAGTATCTTCAAAAGTAAGCTAATAACATATCTCTTCACTTAGCCTTTTAATGGTGATATTTTATACAATCTTTAATGCTTTATGCCACTTTAAACTCATTTAAATGCTTTTATTTAAGCTGCTATCTTTTTACTATTAGCCTTTATATATTATTTTACTAATGCATGTATTCTGTCTATTTTACTTCTAATCTCTTTACTTTAGCCTTTTAATGGTGATATTTTTTATTTAAACAATTAATGCTGCTACTCTATGCCACTTTAAACTAATTTAAATTATTTCATTCTGTACTGTTCATTTTTGCTAACTGATTTAACATTGAATGTGTAAGGTAACTTCGATAAATTTCAGAGTGTGTATTCTTGAAAACCTGAGATCAAATACACTGTGTTACCACGGAAAAAGAGGAAGTTTCTCTGATAAATGTGTAAGATTATTGGCTTTAACCGATATGCTACTTTATGCCACTTTAAACTCATTTAAATGCTTTTATTAAAGCTGCTACTTTCCTTATTGTAAATCGCTTTGGACAAAAGCGTTAGCTAAATTAACTGTAATGTAATGTCTCTGTTCTGTCTCTGTTCTGTCTCTGTTCTGTGTCTCTGTCTGTGTCTGGTCTGTGTCTTTATCTTTGTCTGTCTCGTCTGTGTGTGATCTCTGTCTGTCTCTGTTTCAGTCTCTGTCTGTGTCTCTGTGTCTCTGTTTCTGTCTATGTTTCTGTCTCTGTATGTGTCTCTGTCATGTTTCAGCCTCTGTCTGTGTCTCTGTTTGTGTGTTTCTGTCTGTGTCTGTGTCTGTGTCTTTGTCTGTCTCTGTTCTGTGTCTCTGTCTCTGTTCTGTGTCTCTGTCTGCATGCCATCCCCAGATTAGCCTCTTTGTATCCTAAATTAGGGGCTCTTTTCGATTCACCATGCAGGCAGGTGAGGGAGTATGATATAATGAAGTTCACACTAAAGATACTTCTGGGTTAATTTTTTATGTCCAGATGTCCTGTCCCTCAGAGTTCCCATGTAGCGCTCAGGGGTCCCCACCTTGGGTTTTGGTGCAGTTCGCAGCGGTGCTGGAACACGCAGCAGTGGAGAAGGAGAGGGGCTGGAACTGCTGGCTGAGTCAAGGCGCTCTTAGCCGCTGGAGCGGGGGCGGCAAAATTCCCTGGCGCCTGCTCAGGTTGATGCCGACTGGCCCTCTCAAGAGACTGTGGTGAAGAGGTGTGCGCTGGGTCCATAATTAGCCAGATTGTTCTGAAAATAAATGCAGCACACAGGAAACCAGGAAATCAAATCAAATCAAATCAAATTTATTTGTATAGCCCAATATCACAAATTATACATTTGTCTCAGTGTGCTTTACAGACTGTACGGTTACAACATCCTCTGTCCTTAGACCCTCGCATCGCACAAGGAAAAACTTCCTAAAAGACACCCAATTAAAGGGGAAAAAATGGAAGAACCTCAGGGAGAGCAACTGAGGAGGATCCCTCTCCCAGGACGGACAGACGTGCAATAGTAGTCGTGTGTACAGGATAAACAACATAGTACAAATACAACATTGACAGAATTATGTGTGTTGTTGAAAAAAAAAGAATAGAAAGTTTGGATGAATCCAGGAAATGTCAATAAGGCTTCCGGTGTCCAGCAGGACCAGGTCAGCAGGCGCTGTCACGATTCATGATCCTGACGTAAACTTTATCAGTGGCAACCTGCCACATGAGAGACAGACACTCCGGGGATGATACCCCGGATGGTGATAATGACGTTTAATGTCAAAGCTTGGAAGTTACAGTGCCAACTATATTCATATTAAAAATATATATATATTTATGGTCAGGATAACATAAGGATGAAGTATTTTTCATTTCCAGAATGTGTGTCAATTACAAGAATGAATTTAAATAACCTATGGTTATCTTAAGTTAAATATGCTACTTTTATCATTTATTTGCTTGCTGAAGTACTGATATATAGTAGTACTTGTGTTAAAGTTAATTAGAGTACAGGAATCTTTATCTCGTCGCCTCATTATAATCATTTTTTCTTCCATTAATTGGAAATGTGTGTAGTGAAGGGAGGTACAGGTTAATTTTAACAACTCCTACGTATATTATTAGTCATGTAGAAGAAAATTACTGCCATGGCTACTTCTTTCTAATTTTGCAGGGCTATCAATCCAAATGCTAGTCGATACTGGAGCTGTCATAATAATTTGGCCATCTTTACATGAATATGCAGAGCCAATGTTTCTTCTTTTCTCTTTTTAGAGGGAGAAGGAACAAGACGAAAAGGTACGAGGTGAAGCCCAGTTGTTGGAGTTTGTTAAAGTCCGACAGAACCTAAGAAAGATCCACTCAGCGGTCCAGAACAAGGCTGCAAACACCTGAAGTGCTACAGAAGAATGCACCCAAATTGTAAAATAACTCTTGTCTTTTTCTGAGGTTTTCAGCTCTTACTTCCCTTCAAGTGTAAAAGTAACAACAAGGTGCATGCTGAAAGACAAATGCTATTGATGGACTTCTTAAAGATAGACAAATACAGTAGAACTGTTATGTATGTATTCTTTCATAGCTGTGTAAAGAAATGTCATCTGCCAATTTGTCAGATGTAAAATATTTAAACATATTTTTGCTTGATATGGGAGCTGTTATTTATCAATAGTATGTTGCAGAAAACAACTATAATCTCCTTTGACTTGTGAAATTTGTTAACATCATTATTGTGAATGCATGTTAAAGAATTCTTCATAATCTCTGGCATTTTATTTGAAAAGAATATTAGTTAGCAGAGTCAGGAGTGAAAACTCATCAGGGCAAAAAAAAAAAAAGGATGACAAATGTGAACACCAACCACCTGGGAAGATTCAAAACAAATATATATACAGTTTTAAAATGTGGATTTAGAGTAGATTTTAGCATGAGGATACATGTGTTAAAAAAACCACCCTAGAATAATGTAATCTTACTGCTACAAAAGTCATGTAAGGGGATACAGACAAGTGGTGATAGGCCCAGACAACATGTGACCCAGGGAGACCCTGCCCATTAAGATTCATCCTTTGGGCTAGGCCTACATCATAATTGTATGGCAATCCATAAAATAGTTGTATGGATATTACATTGGTGGACTGACCAACCAACAATGCCATCCATGCGGCTAATGACTAGGGAATTCTAGACTTCTGCATTTTAGTAGTCATCGACTACTCCCATAAAATAGTTTTATAACATAATAATTTAAATCCTCCAGCCTGTGCCAGAGCAAAGCAAAACACACAAAAATTTATAAAATTAATCAAAACCATCTTGTTGATGACCCTCCACTGCTCCAACAATTACCACCTCTGGTCCGGTCCAAAGTAATCCTTCCTCTATTCACTGAGCTAGATGGGAAAATGTGTCGCTCCACACCTCCACACTCATCTTCTCTGACCTCCCACTCGCTCTTCGGGGGAAACTATTAATTTATAGAGCAAACGCAAAAATGTGCCTGCTCTGCAAGCTAGCTGTTCGATGTAATATAAAATATGATATCTAAAAGACACACAAACACAGAAACAGCTTTAAAAGTGATAATTAAAAACCAATAAAACGTAATCCTGAAGCAAATGGAATTATAATTAATATTTAGAATTGTTATTTAGAATTACTTCATTGGACCTTCCTGATTTATTTTTTATACTGGGAAAGTGTGACCCTCCTGATTGGCTAGTACTCATTGCCTTCTTGGTTGGGTTGGTAAAGTTCAGGCATGAGGAGTGAGATATGTTAGGTTTAGGGCAAGAACTTAAGGGTAAGCCAACCAGAGGCCGAGTATGGCGGGTCATGCCTTTGCCATGGTAGGAAAAAGAATATCATGGATGATGCATAATACATAGCCATGTGCGAGAGTGTGTATTTCCGAAGCAATAAGCACAATGACCGTTTGTTTTTGGTATAATGGACTGTCGAACAAATAGCATGGTACCAAGCAAATGGTAATGCTCAAAGCACTGTGTGTTCTGAGACCTTTCTAACAGAACCAGCATTAACTTGTTCAGCAATTTGAGCTACAGTAGCTCTTCTGTTGGATCGGACCACACGGGCCAGCCTTCGCTCCCCACGCGCATCAATGAGCCTTGGTCGCCCATGACCCTGTCGCCGGTTCACCGGTTTTCCTTCCTTAAACCGCTCTTGGTAGGTACTGACCACTGCAGACTGGGAAACCCACAAGAGCTACAGTTTTGGAGATGCTCTGACCCAGTCGTCTAGCCATCACAATTCTGCCCTTGTCAAAGTCGCTCACATCCTTAAACTGGTCCATTTTTCCTGCTTCCAACACATCAAATTTGAGGACAAAGTGTTCTAACATATCCCACCCACTGACAGGTGCCATTGTAACGAGATAATGGGTGACTATGAGGAGATGATGAAGCTGCCCAGCAAGAGCACAGTTTGGGAGAGCACCCCTTTTGTGCCTTAGGTCTTTCCCACCTCTCAGGTGCAGACAGTTGTTCCGTTGACCCACCCAGTTCCTGGAAGAAAACAACAGAGCAGCACAGGAAGCCAGACAAGGGTCCATCACACACCTGTTAAAAGATTATTGCAGTACATTTGTGAGAATACAAAGGATGTATGTACAAGGATTTAATGATAATTTATTGTCATTCTGCGACACAGGGTTGGAAACTCAGTTCTAGTCTATTTATGTTACACAAGAAAAACAAGGCTAAAACAAAACACAAATACTACAGAATGTACTGCATTCTTGTAGTGCATTTTTTGAATTTGTATCAGGGAAACATTGTCCATCAACTTTAAGGTTTGAACACCAAGCATCATTGACGTAAACACAGTCCCTTGTCCCACCGGAGTCTCCGTTCTGCCCATCAACTGCAATAGCTTGATCAGGGATGTAATAATGGTGCCAGGTCTCAGTAAAGATGGGGCAACAACAGTCTCTGATTTCCACTTGCTGGGTTAGCTTAACCTCTTACAGGGTGGGGGAATTTACCCGAAAATACCTACAAACGACATACCCAAAGTAAATTGAAAGCTGCTCGTCAACCATTTGCACCAGCTGCATGATTTTGGTCTCATTCAAAAGATAACTCTTTTTTTGTTCTTTCAAAACAGTGAAGAATCACTATAGGTGCTTCTGACACTGAGTAATAGTGGACTGAATATACTGAATTTGAAAATTGAAATTCAAATTGAAAATACACTCCGCCTGAAGTTTGTTGTTGAAAAAGATGCCTGAAGATGGGTATAGCTGGTAGGTATGGACTGGAAAACACAATAAAAACATAGAACCAAGTGTTATGAAGTAAAACTTCCAATTTCAGATAAAAGGGATAAAAACTTAATATATTAGACATATTTTTCTTAGAGTAACACCAGGCGTACATAAATATTATTATTTTTATTTATTTATAAATAACTATTATATACCCATATTCCCTATTAGTAGTAATGACACAGAGTAAGTGAAGTATAAACACATTTTCTTCTAATATTTTTATGTTTATTTTGTATTTTCTTCTGAACAATAAATAATAAATTACATTTTTAAAATAAATGTAATTTTGTAAAAACAAACCAAAGGAAGTGACGCATGTAACGAACGAAGCGTTCATTGTCTATACGACGCACGCGCCACCGGGAGGCTGATCTGCTGGTGGCTCAGCCTGTAACAAAAGAAGAGGACTGGGACTTCCTTATAAAGTTGACACTCATTGGCTCATGAAGGTTGTAAAAAAACAATCTACCGCTAACATGAGCGCACAAGATATTAAGTTATGACTGTTTATTATCACACAATGTAAAAATCGATCAGCTGATTTCACAGATTGCAACACCTGTTCATGGGCTTTTATCGATGTGCACCAATGTGCACCAATGCGATGGAACACCATCATCCGGGGTATCATCCCCGGAGTTACTGTGTCTCATGTCGCAGGTTGCCACTGATAAAGTTTACGTCAGGATCAGGAATCGTGGCTGTATTTGTACTATGTTGTTTATCCTGTAAATACGACATCTATTGCACGTCTGTCCGTCCTGGGAGAGGGATCCCTCCTCAGTTGTTCTCCCTGAGGTTTCTTCCATTTTTTCCCCTTTAATTATGGGGTTTCTTTAAGGAAGTTTTTCCTTGTGCGATGCGAGGGTCTAAGGACAGAGGGTGTCGTAATCTGTACAGTCTGTAAAGCACACTGAGACAAATGTATAATTTGTGATATTGGGCTATACAAATACATTTGATTTGATTTGATTTGAACACTTTACCTACATGCATTAGGGAGGCAAGCTCTCTCAGTATCTTCAAAAGTAAGCTAATAACATATCT
>NC_041356.1:1985199-2132699 GCF_900634415.1 Cottoperca gobio | reverse complement strand
TTTGTCCTGAAAAGAAAGATGTTTATTAATTATACAAGCATTTTTACACAAGGAGATCAGGCAAACCAAAAACTAAGGATCTACTAGGGACCTAAAGAAAAACTGTATTAAAAGGTTTTTAGGTATATTGTTCTCTCACCACACTCACTCCTCTTTTCATCACCACTTGGCCAGCCTTGCCTTTCTAGGTTTTTCAGAGTGTTACTGCAGGATATTAATCCTGTTTCCTCCACATACTAAATTAACAGGGTACTGTATTAGATGATTCCCCTCTCTGCACAAAAGCCAATAATTCATGCACACGTATAGCCCTCATCTATGGAGCTTCAAAGAGTTCAATACTATATAAATAAATAATGTATACATGATCAAATAGCCTACATAAACATGAATAAATTGTGTAAAAATATATAAATTAACCAATAAATTGTGGAATAATTTTAAGAAACCATACAAACTCAATCTAATTATTATGAAATATAATGTGTCATGAAATAATTTCATTGGGAATAATACCATAATAGAATAAAAAACTTTAAGACAATACTTTTTTAAAGACAATTTTTCATGTGAATATTTATTTCAATATGTCTTATTTATATATTTAATACTGAAGACTTTTGGGCTCCATACTCAGCCAGCATCATCCACACCTCAGAGCTCATATTTTTTGGCAACTTAGGGGCAGCATTACCACCACAACGGGGAAATTTACATTTCTACAGCATAGACAAGAAAGTAAAATAAAATAATATAAGTACACATGTTTCCGGTCACCTGATGCATGTAATTCCAATATTCACTCTCCTTATAGCTTGGTTTAGGTCTCAACCAACTGCTGAGAGCATCAGAAATAATCAACAGCAAAGGAAAACAATTCCCCCAAATTCAAGGTATTGCCCATATAAAATGTAATCATGGGGGCAAAAACAATGTGTGGCTTTCAAATTTCAGTCACCGGGGCAAGAAATTGCCCAAAATTGCTGTGAGAAAATGCCCAGAATTAAAGGGGGAAAATGTTCTAAACCTCAGAGAGACTGAAGAGGGATCGGACAGACGGCAATAGATGACGTGTGTACAGAATAAACAACATAGTAAAAATACAACATGATGTGACAGAAATGATGATGTGATCGTAGGTTAAAAAGATGGATCCAGGAGGATGTTAAAACAAGCTTCACAGGGCCTCCAAAAAAATATATTAATGTTGGCGTCAGGCAGGACCAGAGCAGCAGGCGCAGCCACGATTCATGATCCAGACGTAAACTTTTTCAACTGGCAATCATCTTACATTGTCATTTTTTTTCTAATCTATATTACTATGCTCCCATCTCATGATCACCAGCAGCCTCAGTGAGCAGTCCTCTACCCTCTGGTTTCATCATATCTGTCCTCAGGTCTCTGTCTCCACCTGCAGGTGTGTCTCTGCTCTACAACTCTTTACACTCATTAATGTAACAATGCTCGCAAAGCTGCATCTGAATAATGTCATAAGGGAAGTGGTCAAAGAACTATTTAGATAATTTACTGAAAGAAAAAACTGTAATCTGAAAAGTAGCTAAATCAGACAAATGGAGTAATAAATTATAACATTTGCCGTTGAAATGTAGTGGAGTAGAAGTAGAAGTAGCATAAAAAGGAAACGCGTAAAAAGGAAACACTCAGTAGAGTAGAGGTACTTCCAATTACTCAAGAACACTACTTGAGTTAAGTTACACCCCACATGTGATGCGGTCCATGACAGATGAAAGTACACGGTCGGCACAGTAGGTATGCTCTAATATTTGAATGGTGTAATAAATATATGAATAAATTCATCAATCATAAGAAGAGTACACTGCACACTGTGATTTTTTTCAAACAACTTAAACATAAATATAGCTTCAAGCAGCAAGTATCAGGATAAAAACAACCATTCATTATTCCCTAGCTTTTTGTCAAGCTACTGGGGGATTTGAACCCTGGACCTGAGTCTTCCTACACAAGGTGATATACTGACACGGTATCTCACACACTTTTTCACATGTTTAGCATTCTTTTCTCAAAAATTGTACTAATTAAAAATGACACACATTGATCTAATGAGGGTATTGTTGTCAGTGGAGATTACCACAGGCAATTGAAACCCTCTAATGTACATCAATTCATTAATTTATCCATTAATTAACCTCAAATTTCCATCTTAATTGAAAACGTCAGGTCCTTCAATATACAAATTAAAGTGTAGTTACCTGTATTGTTATTTTTTTAATTTAAGAGAAAAATGTAAAGAAAAAAAATATATAATTTTTTGGAGGCCCTGTGAAGCTTGTTTTAACATCCTCCTGGATCCATCTTTTTTACATACGATCACATCATAATTTCTGTCACATCATTACTATGTTGTTATTCTGTACACGCGTCATCTATTAGAGTCTGTCCGTCCTGGGAGAGGGATCCCTCTTCAGTCTCTCTGAGGTTTAGAACATTTCCCCTTTAATTGTGGGGTTTCTTTTAGGGAGTTTTTCCTTGTGTGGTGCAAGGGTCTAAGGACAGAGGGGGTCGTATCCTGTAAAGCCCACAGTCACAAATGTGTAGTTTGTGGTATTGGCCTATAGTTGGCTAAAACCTCTGGATCAAGACAGGGTCATAGCGGAGAAGAATTCGGGAGAGTTGCTTTCCACTCTTAATAATAATAATAACAATACATTTTATTTGTAAAGCGCCTTTCCAAGCTAAAAGCAATCTCAAGGCAACTCTCTGTGCAGCGCTCAACGATGTAATGGTCGACGCGCTGAACCCTCCTGCTCCTGCGCCTGCTCCTGCGCCTGCTCCTGCGCCTGCTCCTGCGCCTGCTCCTGCGCCTGCTCCTGCCCTGCTCCTGCGCCTGCTCCTGCCCTGCTCCTGCCCTGCTCCTGCCCCTGCTCCTGCCCCTGCTCCTGCTCCTGCTGGGCTGGACTTGGACCTGGAACTCCTCCTGGGAGCAGATACTGATTTGTTTGAGCTGCTAAGTCAGGAAGACATTGTGCAGCAAGGTCACCTGCATGGTCAGGGACAGGTAAGATACTCAGAATAGTTGAGGGATGTTATCATTAGGAGTATATCAATCATTTTATTGATACAGATACTTGTCAATGTAAATTCGTCTTAAAATGTTCATTAGACTTATATCTTATAGACCAAACAATCAATCAAACAATCGAGGCAATGTATCGTTAGTCAGCTTTGTAATTATAAAATTAATTATTATGGCTGGTTAACCTTCCCTCTCTCTCCACAGAAGACGTATCAGCCGTAGTTTGTAATACTAGCTTCAAATCAATTAAATTGTATATTATTTAAAATAGTTTTACTCTTAGTGCATGCAAAGGCTTAATAAAAACGTTCTCTTGATATGTGTGTGTGTGTGTGTGTGTGTGTGTGTGTGTGTGTGTGTGTGTGTGTGTGTGTGCGTGCGTGTCTTTGTGTGTGTGTGTGTGTGTGTGTGTGTGTGTGTGTGTTTGTGTGTGTGTGTGTGTGTGTGTGTGTGTGTGTGTGTGTGTGTGTGTGTGTTCTGAATGCACTTTAAATGATCACTTTTCTCTTCATTTGCCTTTGATATTTTTGTTATGGTAAAGTTTTACTTTCAGCTAATTTAATTAATGTCAGTTGCATTGTTTTATATTCTGTGTGGTGCAAATAAAAAGTGTTAAATATCTTTCTATTACATTTCTCAGTGTTGTTCTCCCACATAACTAAGACTATAGTGTAAAAAATAGGCTACGTCAAATTATTCCAAGGGACATACATAAGAGTGACAGGATATTCTCTGTCCTGTAAGGGCTTCTTTGCAAACAATTGAGACCATCTATGTGCGCTGCTGTGACTGCCGTCCTGACCAGGGTGTGCAGTCTATGACCCTCGCCCAATGTCAGCTGGGATCGGCTCCAGCACCCTGCCACCCTGTGAAGGACAGCACAGCAGCTGCCACCAGGGGGCGCTATTGTAGCAGGGTAGCAGTACTGCAGCTAAAGAACACCCCGAGGCTCTGTGAACCTTTTGAATGTTCATCTTTGTCTGTATAATGAGCAAATGAGCAAATACGAACAAACCTTTTGATATTTTGGCATCAAATAAATCCTTAAAAATTAGTTTTGAGGTAGTATTCTCAAATTCTGCCTCGCACAACTTAACTGTTACACATAGAAACATTTTAAAGTTTGAACTGTGAGTTAAACTTTGCTCACTGACACACAACCAACACAAACTCCATTAGCAGCCTCTCTTAGTGCCGTCGCTTTATTTGGCATCAAAGACTCCCAGGGCAGTAAGTATTTAATTTGCACGAGGGAGAAAGAAAGTGTGTGTGTTTGTATGTGTGAGAGAGACAAGTGGATGGAATGTACCTCCTCCCTCATACCCACAACACACACACACACACACACACACACACACACACACACACACACACACACACACACACAGCGTTGTGCTCCCCTCTCTATTTGGCCTCTTTTTGAAGTTCCTCCTGCAGCTATGAGTGGGGGGGAACAAGCAGGAAGTGTGTGTGACGGTGACTAAATGTATGTACTAAAAAATATGCTGCTTGTTCACTATTACCTGTGGATAGTGGTCAGAAAGGCTAAGTCGGAGGCTATGTGTATCATGGGGTCTGTAGTGTTAGATCAAAGCTGTGGTCTCCATGGCTACAAAGAGACATCTGAAAAAAGTTGAGCTGCTCTTTAACACCGACATTCATTTCACACACAAACAAATACAAACAGCTCAGAGTAACCTCAAATACACCCCATCATCTTTTCCTTTTACTTTACCTCGTTGTCCTGGAAATTAAAATGTAACGTATACAGCAGAGCTCTCCAATCCTACAAAGGCGAAGGGCAGACACTATAGAAACAGAAGTTGAGGGAAAAAAGGGTTTAAAGTTTGGTTTCAATACCTTCATGTTATGCCATTTCAGGCTAATTATTTTACCCCTAAGAATTGACCACAGAACCTATATAATACATAAATAACGCAGATATTGATGCTATTATTTGATCATCTTTTTGGATTGCAGGGAGAAAATGCATTATATATAAACAAAATGTTCTTTCAGTTTCAGTCACTCTTCACTATTGAAATCAATACAATAAATCCATCTACAGGCTATCTACAGTATCACACACACACACACAATACATAGTTAAAAATTAAAGCACATAACCGAAATAAATAAAACTATAAGGCAAACAGCGAGTATTTATAAAAAAGCTAACCTTTAGAAATTAGGTTTTCCTTAAGGCTGTTTAAAAGTTTAGGCGCTACAATCACCTGTGGGTGACAGGGAACAGATGAAAGGCCACGATCAGATTATCGGAGTAGCCGACAGCTAGAATAGAGCCTCAACTACTCTGCTATATACGCAGGGGCCGGGCCATGCAAGGCCTTGTGTGCAATTATCAACATTTTGAAATGAATTCTGTGTTTTACTGGAAGCCAAAACAGGGAGGCAAGAATTGCGGTGATGTGGGACCCATGAATAGTTTTTTTTCACAGACCAGCCGCTACATTTTGCACCAATTGAAGAATAGAGAGAAAAGAAAAGGCTATAATGCGTCAATTAATTATGGAAGCCTATTTCCGCTGGTTAATAAAAAATATATATCCCTATCGAAAGTCATCGAAATTATGAGATAAAGTCATACTAATGAGATATTATTACACAACAGACAAACTAGCAGCTTGTTCTCCTATTTATCTTGACACGGAAATGGAGGACATTGAGGACTACTTTAAACGTGGATTTACAACAGATGAAATACTTAATTTGCTTTCTGATTCACATGCACATGAACTAAGCATTAAGCAGGAAGCAGCTGTGGCATCGACAGAATAAAACCGACGTGGCTGAGGTGGCAACTTTCATTGAACAGCAACTGGAAACATCTGGTCAGTGTCACGGTTATAGATGTTGGTTACATGAAATTGTGACTCACAGAGAAAAAGTGTGAATACTGCTACAGTTACAGGATGGTGAAGGTGTTGATCTGAGATCAAGAAACAGACTGTGAAGGTGCGTTTAGCACAGCTGTGGCACACTATGTATGGCACATTGATGGCTACGACAATCTGAAGCCATTTGGAATTGCAATCAATGGATGCATTGAGGGGTTTTCCAGAAAGATGATATGGCTTGAAGCTTACAAAACAAACAATGACCCAAAGATCATTGCTGGGTACTTCATTGACTTCACTTTGTTTTTTCTCATGATGCAAACCTCAACCGTCATGGCGAAGCAGAAGCACAACACCGCCATGCAGAACACGCCAAAGTGAACCGCTGTAGCTGGCACTGTGGGTTACCATGGCAATCACAGCACAGCCCATGGCTAGCTGACAGAGGCGGGCAGCACCCAAAGGTGAGCACAGGGCCCTCTTGTTGAGGTATGGACCACCCTGTTAATCCATAACTTGGTAAGTATTGTAGTGTATTTTAAGGATATTCCTCAAAGAGATTCTGGATATCCAGTAGCAGCACAGAGGATGATGTGGAGTTTAAAGTGTTAAAAATATAATAATAATATATATATATATACATTACCCCAAGTGAAGGAGTTCAAGTACCTCGGAGTCTTGTTCGCGAGTGAGGGGACAATGGAGCGAGAGATTGGCCGGAGAATCGGAGCAGCGGGGGCGGTATTACAGTCACTTTACCGCACCGTTGTGACGAAAAGAGAGCTGAGCCAGAAGGCAAAGCTCTCAATATACCGGTCGATCTTCGTTCCTACCCTCACCTATGGTCATGAAGGCTGGGTCATGACCGAAAGAACGAGATCATGGGTACAAGCGGCCGAAATGGGTTTTCTCAGACGGGTGGCTGGTGTCTCCCTTAGAGATAGGGTGAGAAGCTCAGCCATCCGTGAGAGACTCGGAGTAGAGCCGCTGCTCCTTTACGTTGAAAGGAGCCAGTTGAGGTGGTTCGGGTATCTAGTAAGGATGCCACCTGGGCGCCTCCCTAGGGAGGTGTTCCAGGCACGTCCAGCTGGGAGGAGACCCCGGGGAAGACCCAGGACTCGGTGGAGAGATTATATCTCCTCACTGGCCTGGGAACGCCTCAGGATCCCCCAGTCGGAGCTGGAGGATGTGGCCCGGAGAAGGGAAGATTGGGGTTCCTTACTGGAGCTGCTGCCCCCGCGACCCGATCCCGGATAAGCGGTAGACGATGGATGGATGGATGGATATATATACATACATATATACAGTATATATATGTATTTCTGTATGTAGCACTTACTTACATTGTTTGGCTTGTTTGAAGCTATTGTTCTGAACTTAAAATTATTTCACCTACGGTATATGTAGCTAATGTACTGTGTTCGGAGTTGTATCCTCATGATTGTTTGCGCTTATTGTAAGTCGCTTTGGACAAATCCGAGAGTCCGCACAAGCCCGGAGTCCAGGGCATCAGGTAAGAATCAAATTTGAACACCTCATTACCACTGATAGTCCACACAGAACCTTATTGACCTGTCAGACTTGCGTACCAGCACGACGGGGCATCACCAGTCACTTGTTTAACTCCTGTATTATCCCCATCTCTGGCATGGCCTTTAGCTACGCCTGAACAATTTTCCTTTTGTGCTCAGGCAGTCACTAGGGACGTGACCGCACCACTGCGCCTGGGGGCGTCTCTATGTGGTGGTGTATAAGAGTCGTGCACCCTGGCAGGGGGAGAACACCTCAGCAAATCACCTTTGCAACAGTGAAAGATGGCCGTCACAACAGACCAGGGCTGGTTTGTCCGTTTTTATTACCTTCGATCCCAGCTCATCTTTCTCAATCTCCGTAGTGGCCAGATAAGAAGGTAAATTTGTGTTGCCCTCTCTCCCATCCGACCGCACCACTTTGTGGTGGAAGGTTTTAATCAAGTCCTTAAACAAATGACCAGTGAAGTCTATAATACTGAAATGAAGATTCTTGAGAAATAAGCTTGTCTTTGGAATATTTATTCTTTGCAAAGAAGGATCATCAATCATACAGAGTGCAAGCAGTCTGCGTGAGGAAGAACCTCGATAAAAGTGTGTTCATGTATTTTACAGACAGTAAGGAGGAGCGGTGGAAGATTGCCACAGTTGGCCCACAAAGATAGGGAGTAGAGAAGGGGTGTGTGTGGAGAGTTCACACAGTTGCAGGTAGACAAAATAAAACAGTGAGGGGAGGGGAAGAAGATTCACCCATTTGGGATAAACACAAGAAGAATATGGTGGGTTACAAGTTACAGAGATATGCTGGGAAAGACAGAAGTTAATTGAAACTAGTTTTAAACAATACAGATTTAACATAGACATATGAAATGTTCTATTACAAACTCATAAGCAACGCCCCCCACTCGCCGTGTGACCATGAAGAGCCCTTGCCACTTGGCGAGTAATTTGGAGCTAGAGGATGAGAGCAATACAAGTACTTTATCTCCCTCTGTTGTACAGGTGCTGCTGACGTGTCTGGGCCTGGAGCAAATTCTCATGTGATAACTGCCCAACACTCGTTGCTTGGACACTCCCAATTTTCCTGACATAAAGGATGTGCTTTGGTCAGTCAAGATGTCTTTCGACAGCCCGACTCGGGAGATAATATGAAACGAGGACCAATACAAAGCAATATCGCGATGTAGTGGGGAGCCATCGATGCTTACAACCTGGTTAAAGAAAACTGGAAGGAGGGTCAGAGCACAAGTAAAAAATAAATTCAATACGTCCTGGAACCGAGAGCAAAACTCAATTCACTGGGACAGTTATCACGGGAGAATTTGCTCCAGGCCGAGCTTTACAGCCAATTAGCTTCAAGGTGATTCATAGGCCGGGTAACCGGATGGTCGTGGCTGACTATATAAGCATGGTGATGACCTTGTTCTGGTCTCTTGCAGTAGGCAGGGTCCAAGGAGAGACGTGGAGGCAACACAGAGCTGTAGCAGACTCAGAGACAGAGAGAAAGACTTTATGTGCGAACGCTTCGAATTGTGTGGAAGTGTGGTGGTTTTGTTTTTCCTGAAAAGGCTACCGGGAACATCATTAAACTAGTTTTTGTTCACCGAACATCCTTCTCCTTCCGTCATTTTATCTGGGTGAGAGCAGGTTTGTGTCACACTCGGCTTTGTGAAAAAAAGTTCTGACTTGATCAGTGAGCAACAGGAATTCACTACACATACTGCAATAATTCATGAATGAACCATCATGTGCAGGATTCATTAGTTAAGCATTGCACAACATGGATTGTGTAATTTTAAGAGAAGTTCAGCTCTTGAAAAATACTAAGATCACACACTGACAACTTCACATCAATCATTGGCAAATAAAAGTGATTACAATCATGGCTTCAGGTTTCACACAGACATGAAACAGAGCTGACGGGAAAGTGTGAGTAGGCTGGACTGGGGGGGGGGTCAAGGCTGCTGCAAGGAGTGACACGCCACTTTCCCAGGCTTTTGACGAGCCCAACAGCTGAGATACCCCACCCCCACCCCCAAAACCCATTCACTGCTCCCACACACAGATGTATGCATATATGAACTGTATGTGTGTGCATGTAAATACTTGTGAAGTTTTGCAAGTGAGGGAGAATTCTGTAATGAGAGAGAGAGAGAGAGAGAGAGAGAGAGAAAGAGAAAATTGAGAGACAGTGATTTCTTTCCCATCAGCAGCATGATGCTGAGAGTAAAACAGCTGCAGCTGTGCGCTCTCTCTTCACATTTCTGTTTTCACTGTCTGGAAAAAACACAACTACCTCTTTCTTAATTTTCACATTCTTTATTGCCGTAGGAGTTTGAGAGAAAGAATGTTGCCAAAGCATTGATGAATATCACATTATTCATAATATGAATATGGTGTTATTCTATATTCTGCTTATTGTCAAAACATGTCATGAAAAGACCAAAGCCAACAATGTCTGTCTCACTTTTTCGTAACTCATTTTCATAACCTCAGGGGGCAGTGTACAGTGTACAGTGCAAAGGTGGTCAGTGTTGATGCAAAACTGCAGTGCACTACTGAATGGAACACCACTTTACCAACTGAATGAATACACTGTGAATATGTTATCAAAAGATATAAAAGTGCATTTGCAAACCTGTGGTGATTTCACTGATCATTAAACATCAAGACACAAGTTCAGTGACCTGTGAAATCCACTTTTGCTGATACACTCAATTTGCATATTTTGTTAATTAACAGGCCTAAACACTGATCTATTTCTGTGATATATAAACATACAGTCTATTTAATTTACATTAATTTTCTCCATTACAACCTTTGTTATTAAAACCCACCTGTGCTATTGTACCGGCTTGCATATTTGGTAAGGAAAGAGAGAAAAACCTTGCATACGCTCACTGAAATGACACACAAACTGCGACTTTAGTCTTTGATAAATAAACCGCAGGTGTTTGGGGCATAACACTTTGCTAATTCAGAAAATGAACATTTACATTATTTTATAAGTACCTGGGTGTTCACCTGAACAGCAAACCGGACTGGTCAGATAACTGCTGCTCTGTTTAAGAAGGGACAGAGCAGCTTTACCTGCTGAGGAGACTGAGGTCTTCTGGAGTGCAGGGGGCACTCCTTAAGACCTTCTTTGACTCTGTGGTGGCATCAGCTATTTTTTATGGAGTGGTCTGCTGGGGCAGCAGCATCTCGGCTGCTGACAGGAAGAGACTGAACAGACTGGTGAAGAAGGTCAGCTCTGTCCTGGGGAGCCCTCTGGACACTGTGGAGGATGGTGGGAGACAGAAGAATGACGGCCAAGCTGTCATCTCTATTGGACAACATGTCTCACCCCCTCCAGGACATTTTGTCCACACTGTGCAGCTCCTTCAGTGACAGGCTGCTTTACTCGCGGTGTCTCACGGAGAGATACCGTAAGGTCCTTTCTTCCTGCAGACTGTACAATCACCATGGCCCCTGGTAGGCCACCACACCAAGAACAGACTATTTCACCACTGTGTGCAATTATCACTGCCATGTGCAATATTAACTTTTTATCATTTATTATTGTAAATTACTGGCCACTAGTCAACCACTTTTATACATTCACTACCTTTTTAATAGTGGTACTTATTTTAACATACGTACATGTGTACTTATATTATTTTTTATTCTATTAACGTGTGCTCGCCACTTTACTTTATATGTTTCACTTGTTCATTCTTGTCTTTCTAATTCTGATAAAACTGCATGCTGCTGACAATGCTGTCTTTTCTCTTTCCAAAAGGGACACACAATCAGTATTTAGAAGCTCGCAAAATGAACATGTTTCATGAGTAGAAAAAGGGAAGCCTCTGGGCTTACATCAGGCACACTTGCACCAACCTAAGGATGTAGTTAAAATGTCTTAGTTAGTTTAGGGCATATCAAAGTAAAAAATATACAAAAAGCTGGATGGAGCTTTCCTGTGAATTACCTGTTTTTCTTTCTTCTCTGCATGTTTTAGATGTGGGGATTGTGCTTGCAATGTAGGCCACTCTTCCTCCAAAAAAGATGATCTGGTAAACTGAGATGATGGTGAATCTTGTCCTTGCTGATGGTCAGGTTAAAGGACACCCTTATAATAATAATAATAATAATAATAATAATAATAACAATAATAATAAGCTTTATTTTTATAGCACCTTTCATACAAGAATTGCAGCCCAAAGTGCTTCACAGCAAAAAACATAACAATTAGTACAAGGACAGAGTAAGAGCATTTACAGTACAATAATCACAGTGTAGATGTAAATGAGTTTGAAGTACCATTATAGAAATAGCCAAATTAAAATAGTATAAAATAGCAGATAAAATTGCAGAATTAAAATAATATAATATAGCAGAATTAAAATTGTATAAAAATAGCTGAATTAAAATACCAGATAAAATAGCAGCCTTTACACATTCTTTGACATTTTCATAATCCCTTTGTCTGTACTTTCATCTACATTTGTCTTTGCAAATAATCCACATACTTTCTTCCTATCCCTGTTCTCTACTTCCTTCTCCCATAACATAAACTGTCTTTATGTTCTTCCATTATTTTCAACGCTTCAGATTTAATCTTTCTCTTTGACATTACTTTTTCCTCTTGCTCTCTCAACCTTACTTTTAACTTTCTTACTTCCTCAACACTAAATGATCCTCCTTCAGGAAAACCAAGCTTTAAAATGTATGAAATCATTTAAATTAGTTTAAAGTGGCTAAGATAAAAATATATAAAATATCACTATTAAAAGGCTAAAGTAAAGAGATATGTTTTTAGCTTACTTTTGAAGATATTGAGCGAGCTTGCCTCCCTAATGTCTGCAGGTAAAGTGTTCCATAGCTTTGGTGCATAATTGATAAAGGCTGCATCCCCAATTTTCTTTTGGATGTTTCTGGGAACATTTCATAAACCAGTAGTGGATGATCGTAATGTTCTTGGGGGCACATCATTTATTAGAGAGTTGGCAGTGTAACTTGGTGCGTTCAGTTTAGGGCTTTGTATACAAGTAAACTTTGTAAATTTGTATAAAATCAATTCTGAAAGTTACTGGAAGCCAGTGTATAGTGGCTAACACTGGACTGATGTGATCTCTCCTCTTGGTTCTAGTCAGTAGCCTCGCTGCAGCATTTTGGATGAGCTGAAGTCTCTCCGTTGTTTTTTTTGGGAGGCCGGTAAAGAGTACATTACAGTAATCGAGTCGGCTTGAGATAAAAGCATGGATTTGTTTTTCAGGATCCTTTTGATTTATAAATTGTCTGATTTGAGCTATATTTCTAAGGTGGAAGAATGATGTTTTTGTCACCTTGTTTATGGTGAATTTAAAGCTTAGATCTGAGTCTATGATAACACCAAGACTTGTAACTTCAGGTTTAATCCAAAGAGTAAGTTTCCCCATGTTATTAAGCATCATCTCTCTTTTTGTTACAGGACCTACTAGTAGGATTTCAGTTTTGTTCTCATTTAATTTTAAGAAATTATTGCTCATCCATTTATTTATTGCTGACAGACAGGTGGTGATGGAGTTAATAGCTGTAGTATCATTTATCATTATCATCAACTTATGTCCCTTGATGGGTGTTGAGAACGCTGGTGAGAGTGTGAGCATCTGGGTCGCTCATCACAACAGTAGACCTGGTCACGGTCTTCTTCATCCCTCTTGTGCATTTTCATCTGCTTAATATTGGACTCAAGTTTCTTGAAATTGCTAGTAGGTCTTTCTTCAAAAGGGAGTTGTTGAGTGTTCCTTATGTGGTCCATCAACGCACTTAAATCTCTTTCAAAGTGTCTCTCTCTGTCTTGGCCTCTTCAATGAGCAGCAGGATACGGTTCATGAAAGACTTATTTTATATAGGTTCCCCTTTTTCTTAAAAGCTGCATCATCGCTGCCGAAGAAGGTGAATTTAGCAATAATAAGTCCCCTGGGAATAAACCCTAACATTTTTTATTTTACAGCATGTCCTGAAGACCATTTTAGTGTGCAAAGACAGACTAAATTAAAAGATAACATATGTAACATGTCAGTGTTGTAGAGTGATATTAAACCAAGAATACCTTTATAAAGTTTTTTTTAATTTGATCTGAATATTCTTTTTTAATGGCCACTAAAAAAAACTAGTCTTCTGCTTAACTGCTTTCAAAATAAAAGCCTGATCTATGAACATTGTCCATTCTGATCAAAAGTTTCAGTCCTTTGTTTGAATGTTTCCTTCCTCATTCTTCATTGTTCATTATGTCTTCCTCGCATTTTTAGCTGTGATACTCCTGGAAGCATATTTTCTGTTTTGTTGTGCAGGGAAACATCTTGCATTCTCCTGATTTCTGCATCTTTCTGCATGCTTGATATCCATCTCTGGCATGTGCACAGATGGCTCTGGTTGAAGGATCCTCATTTTGGTTGATGGCTTCACTGTCTTCACTGCTGTCATCAAGTTCTTGACTATCTATCTGTAAAGCACACTAATGTATAATTTATGATATTGGGCTATATGAATATATTTGATTTGATTTGATTTGATTAGGGTCATCTGGTCTGTCAGGAAGCCCAGGTAGCTGCTCACCTGAGCCTCCTGCATCTTCTTCCCCTTCTTCTTCAAGCTCTTCTATCCCTGGTGTAAATTCCTCATCTCTCTCACCATCTGACAGCTCCAAATCTGAATCTCCCTCAACTATCTTGTACAGAATACGTTCTGCTTCAGTTCTGTCTCCTGCAACAATGTTGAGTCATTAAGTACATGAAGATGGTCTTGGTGTCCACTAGAATGGACATTAATAAAATGGCGGTTATTTAAAAAAACAAATTATTTAACTGCTTTCAGAACTAACAATATAATTCCTATCATGTAAACAAGAAGATATTTGATTTTCATAGTAAAAAAACCCCCAATAAAATGTTGTTGTTCTCCTAACCCTGCGTACCTGTGGTAGGAGAAACCATGAGAGTGAATGACAGAGCCAATTGAGTTGGTGTACAGTGAAAAGACCTGAGATGTCACAGTCTTGATTTTTGTATATCCTGTTTTATTTTGAAGTGTTCACTCCCCCTTATGTCATGTCTAGTTGTACTTCCTGTCTGTGTGTTTCCCCTCTGATTGTTGATTTGTTCCTCCTGTGGGGAAGAGGAGATGCCTCAGGAATTACTGGTAAATCCTTTGAGAAAACCAGGCAGCTAAAGGAAAACAATCAACTAAGATGTCAAAAATACTTTTATCTAGATTTTAATAATTGTTTTTTTGTAAAAAATAATGATGTGACTGAAAGTAGATCTATGATGATGTCTGGGGATGATGGGAATTGAACTACAGCAGTAAACCAGCAAAATGTTCTGTCTGGTCTGTCTGGTTTCCTCAGTTATTTACATAATCAAAGATCAACCCACAACACCCCCCCCCCCCCCCCCCCCCCCCCGCCCAAACACACACACATATTAGCAATAATGATGAGCAGATGAGCAAGTGACTGCTGTCTTTTTGTGCACTTTGACCCCTAAATTAATCTTTTCCTTTTTATTACTTTTTATTAAGTCACCAAACCCTGGTAATCCTTTCTCTTGAAACCTCTCACTGCTTGAATGGGAGTGATTATCATAAAGGCCTGTGATCTTCAAAAATGACATTCACCTCCCAGGTCTGGAGTTTTCTCATCCCAGCTGGAGACTGCAGAAACCTTCTAAGGAGCCACAATGGAGGGTGGGGTCTCACCATCCTGATACAAGGGTTTGTAATCCTAAACTGTAGTGTACATGAAATCCCACTGTAATTGCCTTCCTTCCAAAGGCAAGTCGGTTAAAGCTAAGATATTCACCATTCTCAAGACAGCTCACAAGGACAATGGAGGGGATTTAGTTCCTATGCAGATACTCACACATGCTGAATGTTTTTAGTGGAGGTGCTTTAGAAAGTCTCTCAATATTCTCACACTATACGCTGAGCCCAGGTGTGTCAAGTTAAGCACGAAAATCAAATATGAGCTGAAACTCTTTAGAGGACAAACAAGCTGGAACTGAAGACTGAAGATATTTCGACGAGGAGGTGAATGTGGTGGAGGAGGGTGGCATCGATCGACTCTAAAATGACAGCTGAGAGCAGAAATATATAATATATTTAGGGCTGCCAAATTAACGCGTTAGTTTCAATTAATTAATTATAAAAATAATAACGTGTAACCCTTCCCCCCACAAACTAACAAATGTGATACTGTTTTTTACATTGTTATGTTAATTGTTGATACAGATGTTACGGTCAGTTATTGTCAGTCGGTTGGCTCTGCATTTGAATGCAGTGCTTCTCATTTCTAAATGACAAGAGAGCACAGACACCAGGGAATTTATCTATGCACCTCTGACATAGTGCATTGCACACTTCCAACTGGTCAGTTGTGCATGGAAATAGTATGTTAAAGAGCCTACGAAATGCTACACATGAAATTCTAATGATGATAATAAATGCTATTTGTGGTGCAAAATAATGTGTTATTAATGACACTATGCCCGCTGTATTTAATAAATCACGATTTATTATGTCGACCACCGATGTTGACATCGCCGCTACCGAGCAAACAGCCGCCGCCATTTTATGATGTCACGATACGTCACAAGTAGAACACGACTCCACTTGTTGAATACACAGACAGCATGGCAGACGTGGCGATGTCGGACTCTGGCTCGGATATTTCGACAGAATCGAGTGACAGTGAGTCGTCAATAGACTCGTTGCACTTTCAAGAAGAGGAGGAGTTTATTGATGAGGGTGCCGGTGTCATGGAATCAGATCATGCAGGCGAGTTTAACGTGGTGGAAACAGACCAGCTTGAGCCACAGTATTCAAGATGGAGACACAGACGGGAGCAAACATGCGGATGATGGTGACGGTGATCCTGCATTTGGCGGAGATCCTCTGCGGCAACAGAAAACAGATAGGTATATACATTTGACTATAGTTCATAGAACTTCTCAATATATAGTAAATATATCATAATAAAACGTAACATTATTCTCGATCGTAAATAGATCGCAAGCTATCCAATATCGATTCAATAGCTTGGCTTCCTTGAATTGTTATGGAACCCGATTAGTTGTCCGCAAATTGCTCGATAGCTAAATATTAAATTATTTCTCAACTTAGACACATCGACGTCTGTAAAGCTTGATAACTTGATTCTTTCTCGAAGATTCTGCGGTTGAGGTGGGGTTCTATCATTGTATCTGATGTCAAACATCATATATTACAAGGCTGTATATAAAGCATTTGCTATTAGCTAACACACAGACCAGGAGGACAGCGTTGCTTTATAAAGTAAGTAAGTAAGTAGGCAGACTATACTGACTTGCATCTTACGGCTGCTTATAGTAGCCGTAACATTTACCAGATTTTCATGGAAGTTACGATGTCGAATTACGTGAAATGCATAAAAAGTTGCTACTTGGTAGATACGACCTCCGTACGACCATAATAGGCTTATGAGCTCCTTACGAGTGAAACGGGCCCCAGGCCTATAAATAGTATGAAATTAAGATGACGTTAATATTGTCCTTTTTTCTGGATATTGCCTATTTTGTATATTTCTTACCACTTTCCTTATATTTCCTTACCACTCTTTTTTTGTACATTTAGGTGTACATGTGAAAACTGTACAATTATGGAAGCAATTGAAGAGTGCCACTGCTACCAGGAAAAGGATGTCATGGAGGCCAAAATGGATCCTTTACACAGTGAAGTTGAGAGTGTGCTGAAGTTCAATGGTGGTCTGTGTGCTCCTTTTATAGTGTGTAGAGGCGTCCGGCAGGGGTGTGCTCTCTCGGGAATGCTCTCCCTTGAACCTCTCCTCAGAAAAATCTTAAGTCTGGGTGCCTTTCTAACCATAAAAGGTGCCTAAAGTTTGACTCTCTGCACTGGTTGTTAAATGAGCCTCTAATTCACAGAGCCAGGCTGGACATCAGCAGCAGCACCCACACACCCGGCCTGATAGTGGCACTGTGCAGGTCCAGGACCTTGTGCTTACAACAGCTGGTGGATGCAGTGGGGCCGGCGCTGAGAGATGCCAGGGGCCTGGGCTCTCTGCTGGGTCTGAACTCTGTCCGAGTGGCTCAGAGGATCCTGCAGTTCTGGAACCAGAGGCTCACTGGAGAGGAGAGGAACCTCCTCATCAAATTCAGCCAGGGAAAGACTGATCCAGACCCAACGGACCCATTTCCAGAAGTCTACCTGAGCCCAGGGTTGGGAGAACTGTCCGGCCCCCTGCTCAAGGTCCCTAACTCGGCAAAACTGTTGCTGCACAAAGCAGACAAAACAACTTTCTATGCGAATGGTGTAAAAAGCATCAACAGAAAAGGCCTGTGCAGCAGACCCTCTACTGTGTGGAGCAACATAATGGGTGGAGGAAGTGGACCGGGCCCACAGTGGAGGATTTTATACAAACCTCCCCTCACAAAATGTCCGGCAGTGGCTCAGTCAGTAGGGGCTTGGACTGTGAGCTGTAGGGTTGCTTGTTCAAGTCACCGACCAGACCTAAAATATGGGGTGTGACTGCTACTTGGAGAGGTCCCAGTTCACCTCCTGACCTGCAGTGGTGCCCTTGAGCAAGGCACAGGACATCACCCTTCCCCCATTGCTCCCCGAGTACTGTCCTATGAACCCACTGCTCCTAGTACTAGACTCCTGGTACTAGGATGGGTTAAAAGCAGAGAACAAATTTGCTATGTGCTCTGCATGTGTTACCATTAAAAAGGGGGTTTCATCCCTCCAAATCTTAAAAAAAAGCAAACTACTACCTTCAGTGGGATATTTTACATGGTGCTATCGCTTCCAATGCTTTTATCTCTGTTATTAATCTTTTTAACAATTGTCTGTTTTGTAATCTACGTGAGACTGTCTTCCATGTTTTTACTGAGTGTAGGAGACTCACATGTTTCTTCTTTCTTTTAACATTGGTTTTTAGTCTTTTTAATGTAGTTTTTACTAACAGTATTTCTATCATCGGAGCTGCCTACAAAAAAGATAACAAAGAAAGGTAGCAGCTCCTAAACTTCCTCTCAGGAGAAGCCAAAATGGCGATTTACATAAGCAGAAAGAACAGAGTGGAAAACAGAGAAGGGCAGGAGGTGAAAGCAGTGTGGCTATGCAACATTAGAGCAAAACTCTGGCTTGAGTTCAGGTTGTATAAACATATAGTAGATATAGACACTTTTAAACAATGTTGGTGTTTTAAAAATATTATCTGTTCCATCAGTGATGATGAATTACACTTTGCACTAGTTTTTATTAGATAACTTTTTTATTATTTTCTTTTAACCCTTTGATACACAAGCTATGCAAATCCCTTTCTGGGAATCAATGAGTTGATTTCCGTGGGTGTGGCGGGATGGCATTGTGGGTCGATGCGGGTCATTTTTGGCCCATGTAGTGCCTTAGAAGGGTAGTGATACAAAAAAGCTTTTTTTATTCAAAAAGCTGAAAAGGAAAAATTCAAATAGGAATTTGTGATGATCAAGGGTTAAATATATCGATTTCTTTATTTTATTTGAAGCACTTTATTTTAATTAAAGTAATTGTACAAGTAAAAAATATGTAAAAAAAAAAAAATCTCTCTCTTTCTCTCTCAATTCAATTTGTAATTATTTAATTTGATTGTTAATGTGTGTGTGTGTGTGTGTGTGTGTGTGTGTGTGTGTGTGTATGTGTGTGTGTGTGTGTGTGTGTGTGTGTGTGTGTGTGTGTGCACCAAAGGGGGAAAATAAGCAAGACTTGACTTGAAAATGAAACCTCTTGGTTGAGAGAATCAGGAAGCATCTGTATTTATAGAACAATCTTAGTATTCCCAGTATCCCCTCAATATAAAAAATCTACCCGGTGCTAAATCGTTTCTTGTTGTAGAACAAAACAATCAGAATGTTCAACTGATCCGTAGTCCAGAGAGATGATGAGTATGAGTAAAGAAACACAGACATGAAATTGAATTAGAATTGATAAAAGGGTGTAACTTTATTTTCTTTTGCAGAGCTTACAAGACACAAGGGGGATATTTGGGAGAAGCAACTTTGTATCTAAACCCTCAACAAAAGACATTTTCACCACACCACTTGTGTTGTCTGTAGTGGCCTGTTTTGTTTCCAGAAATAACTATTTTGTTTCTAGAAACAATAACAATTAAGTCTATAAGAAATTATAAATCTGTGTTGCCTATCTATCCATATATATATATATATATATATATATATATATATATATATATATATATATGTATATATATATATATATATATATATATATATATATATATATATATATATATATATATATATATATACATACATACATACATACATACCTCCTTCTCATTTTATCTGAGTGAGAGCAGGACTGTCTCACATTGGCACCTGAATAGGGACATGACGGAGGGAGAAGCTTCGTTAAGCCGGCTGGGGCAGGCACTCCAGCTCCTCGACGCAATGCAGGAGGGCACCGCCACCTTACAATGGCAACAGAGCCACGTCCTAGTGGACACCGCTGCTCCTGAATGCAACTTTACTGTGATTAGGGACAGGTTGTATCGTGTTAGCTGTGACACACAGACAGGAGAGGAAAGCACCCAGTTGTTAAAACCAAGGACTGCCCTACCGTGCTGTGAATGGATCAGCCCCTTCCTACATCCAGGCCATGGTCGAACCATACACCCCAGCATGTTCACTTCGCTCTGCATCTGCCAATCGGCTCGCCTCTCCCTAACTACGAGTGGGACCCAGATTCCCCTCAAACAAAGCCCGCCTGTTTGCTATCCTGGCTCAAAAATGTTGAACGACCTCCCCATTGATGTCAGGACAGCAGACAGTCTTCACACCTTCTGCCGCAGACTGAAAACTCACATGTTCCACCTGCACCTTGGCGAATGAAAAAAGAAAAGAAAAAACTGTTCTTTGTATGTTGCACTTATATTGGTTTAGTGGGAACTATTAAGGAAGAAGGTTAAGTTATCCCCCTGTAAATGTATAAAATGTATACATAACAAATACATAAGAGTTGTGGCAGTGCATGAACAATAGAGTTCCACCAAACCAAACTCTTTTGTATTGAAGCTGTTGACATTATGTTGCACAATGTTCATTGTCTTTAAATATTTCCACAATAAGTATTAATAAGTACTATATTCTTTAGGGTGCAAAAATGTATTTTTTCTTTGAGCACTGAAACCTGCTGCAAACACACCAAGCACATAGGTTTCCCATTCACCTCTGTGAATGAATAGGAAACGGTCCATTTTTCTTGGAAAACTCTACACTCTGTGTCCACTTTTCTCCTTTTTGACAAAGACATTTTGGGTAATGAGGGGGCCACAGAGTGTAATGTTGACAGCAAAAGAACACGTAGAATAGATTATAATAACGGCAAGATAAACTTGCCCTTTATGGAACCCCCCAGCTCCAGACATTTTTTACTTTCAGCATGAACAGTGTGCTTGCTTGACAGTGTTGTGTTCGACCCCCAGTGGACACATTTGAAATTGTAGTTACTTTTATTGAATAATTGCAGTTAATGACTTTTTTCTGTAATTTTGACACTATTCAAAGTCATCCCACGGACCCTCTGGCGGGCCGGTTTTGGCCCAGGGGATGTATGTTTGACACCGCTGGGTTAGACCCTCTGTAGTATGCCTGAGGTTCCCCAGGCCTCAACTTGATTTTCTTCCTTTGTACTGTTGTTCGGTAGGAAGCCACAGGGAGTCTTGGATCTGGTTAATGAAAACTGGGAAAAGGGTCCGAGCAAAAGTAAAAATAAAATTCAATACATCCTGGACCTGAGAGCAAAACTCCATTCATGGTTGTGGCTGAGACAATTTGCACCGGGAGATAAAGTACTTGTATTGCTCCCATCCTCTAACTCTAAATTACTTGCCCAGTGGCAATGACTCTTTGTGGTCACACGGCGAGTTGGGGACGTTGATTATGAGGTGGTGCAGTCGGACAGGGGGGCAACACAAATTTACCAAAAGTGACTGGTGCTGCCCTGTCGAGCTGGTACGCAAGTCTGACGGGTCAATACGATTCTGTGTGGACTATCGCAGGGTAAATGAGGTGTCTGAATCGATGCTTACCCGATGCCCCGGGTCGACGAACTCCTGGATCAGTTGGGCATGGCTCGTTTTTATACGACACTGGATTTAACCAAGGGCTACTGGCAGATCCCCCTGTCTCTACATTATTTCTCTACATATATTATTTCACATTATTTGTCTATATACAATATTTCACATTATTTCTCTATATACATTATTTCACATTATTACACAGTATTTCACATTGTTTCACATTATTTCACATTATTTAACATTATTTCACATTATTTAACATTATTTCTCTACATAAATTATGTCACAATATTTCTCTATATACCATATTTCACAGTATTTCACATTATTTCAAATGAATTCTCTACATACAGTATTTCCGATTATTTCAAATTACTTCTCTAAATACATTATTTCACATTATTTCACAGTATTTCACATTATTTCTCTACATACATTATTTCACATTATTTGTCTATAGACAATATTTCACAGTATTTCTCATTTCTCATTATTTCACAGTAGTTCACATTGTTTCACATTATTTCACAGTATTTCCCATTATTTCCCATTATTTCATAATATTTCTCTATATACCATATTTCCCAGTATTTCCCATTATTCCCATTATTTCCCAGTATTTCACATTGTTTCACATTATTTCACAGTATTTCACATTATTTCTCTGTACATTATTTCACATTATTTCGCTATATATATTATTTCACAGTATTTCACATTAGTTCTCTATATACAATATTTCATATAATTTCACAGTATTTCACATTATTTCACATTATTTCTCTGTACATTATTTCAGTATTTCACATTATTTCAAATTAATTCTCTATATACATTATTTCACATTATTTCACATTATTACAAATTATTTCACAATATTTCTCTATATACAATATGTCACAGTATTTCACATTATTTCACATTATTTCACATTATTTCTATACATACATTATTTCACATTATTTGTCGATATACAATATTTCACATTATTTCAAATTAATTCACTATATACATTATTTCACATTATTTCACATTATTTCTATACATACATTATTTCACATTATTTGTCGATATACAATATTTCACAGTATTTCTCTATATACATTATTTCTCATTATTTCACAGTATTTCTCATTTCTCATTATTTCACAGTAGTTCATATTATTTAACATTATTTCACATTATTTCACAGTATTTCACATTATTTCACGTTATTTCTCTATATACCATATTTTACAGTATTTCCCATTATTTCCCAATATTTCTCTATATACCATATTTTACAGTATTTCGCATTATTTCACAGTATTTCACATTGTTTCACATTATTTCACATTATTTCACATTATTTCAAATTATTTCTCTGTATACATTATTTCACAGTATTTCTGAATATATACCATATTTTACAGTATTTCCCATTATTTCACAATGATTCTCTATAAACATTATTTCACATTATTTCACAGTATTTCACAGTATTTCACATTATTTCACAGTATTTCACATTATTTCACAGTATTTCACATTATTGCTCTGTATAAATTATTTCACAGTATTTCACATTATTTAAAATAATTTCTCTTTATACATTATTTCACAAAATTTCACATTATTTCACATTATTGCTCTGTATTAATTATTTCACAGTATTTCACATTATTTCAAATTATTACTCTTTATACATTATTTCACATTTCACAGTATTTCACATTATTTCAAATTAGTTCTCTATATACATTATTTCACGTTATTTAACAGTATTTCACATTATTTCACAGTATTTCACATTATTTCACATTATTTCGAATTATTTCACATTAATTCTCTATATACATTATTTCACATTATTTCACATTATTTCACAGTATTTCACATTATTTCACATTAATTCTCTATATACATTATTTCACATTATTTCACATTATTTCACATTGTTTCACAGTATTTCAAATTATTTCACATTAATTCACATTATTTCACGTTACTTCTATATATACATAATTTATTACAGTATTTCACATTATTTAAAATTATTTCTCTTTATACATTATTTCACAAAATTTCACATTATTTCACATTATTGCTCTGTATTAATTATTTCACAGTATTTCACATTATTTCAAATTATTACTCTTTATACATTATTTCACATTTCACAGTATTTCGCATTATTTCAAATTAGTTCTCTATATACATTATTTCACGTTATTTAACAGTATTTCACATTATTTCACAGTATTTCACATTATTTAACATTATTTCGCATTATTTCACATTATTTCACAGTATTTCAAATTATTTCACATTAATTCTCTATATACATTATTTCACATTATTTCACATTATTTCACATTATTTCACAGTATTTCACATTATTTCACATTAATTCTCTATATACATTATTTCACATTATTTTGCATTATTTCACATTGTTTCACAGTATTTCAAATTATTTCACATTAATTCACATTATTTCACGTTACTTCTATATATACATAATTTCACAGTATTTCACATTATTTCAAATGAATTCTCTATAAACATTATTTCACATTATTTCACAGTATTTCACATTAATTCACATTATTTCACAGTATTTCACATTATTTCACATTATTTCTCTATCTACATTATTTCAAGGTATTTCACATTATTTCACAGTATTTCACATTATTCCATATTATTGCTCCATAAACATTATTTCAAAGCATTTCACATTATTTCACATTATTTCACATTATTTCACAGTATTTCACATGATTTCGATTATTTCAATTGAATTCTCTTTATACATTATTTCACGTTATTTAACAGTATTTCATCGTATTTCACATTATTTCACAGTATTTCACATTATTTCACAGTATTTCCCATTATTTCACAATATTTTTCTTTATACATTAATTCACATTATTTCACATTATTTTTCTGTATACTTTATTTCACAGTATTTCTCCATATATATTATTTCACATTATTTCACAGTATTTCTGATTATTTCACAGTATTTCACATTATTTCTCTGTATACATTATTTCACAGTATTTCACATTATTTCACATTATTTTACATTATTTCACATCATTTCTCTGTATACATTATTTCACAGTATTTCACATTATTTCACAGTATTTCACATTATTTCACGTCATTTCTCTGTATACATTATTTCACAGTATTTCTGAATATTTCAAATAATTCTCTATAAACATTATTAAACAGTATTTCACAGTATTTCACATTATTTCAAACTAATTCTATATATACATTATTTCACATTATTTCAGAGTATTACAAATTATTTCACAATATTTCTCTATATACAATATGTCACAGTATTTCACAGAATTTCACATTATTTCACATTATTTCTCTCTATATATTATTTCAAAGTATATCACATTATTTCACAGTATTTCACATTATTTCACATTATTTTACATTATTTCACATAATTTCTCTGTATACATTATTTCACATCATTTCTCTGTATACATTATTTCACAGTATTTCTGAATATTTCAAATAATTCTCTATAAACATTATTAAACAGTATTTCACAGTATTTCACATTATTTCAAACTAATTCTATATATACATTATTTCACATTATTTCAGAGTATTACAAATTATTTCACAATATTTCTCTATATACAATATGTCACAGTATTTCACAGAATTTCACATTATTTCACATTATTTCTCTATATATATTATTTCAAAGTATATCACATTATTTCACAGTATTTCACAGTATTTCACATTATTTCACATTAATTCTCTATATACATTATTTCACATTATTTGACAGTACTTCACATTATTTCACAGTATTTCACAGTATTTCACATTATTTTACATTTTTTCTCTACATACATTATTTCACAGTATTTCTGAATATTTCAAATGATTCTCTATAAACATTATTTCACATTATTTCACAGTATTTCACAGTATTTCACATTATTTCACAGTATTTCACATTATTTCACATTATTTCACAGTATTTCACATTATCTCACAGTATTTCACATTATTGCTCTGTATACATTAATTCACAGTATTTCACATTATTTAAAATTATTTCTCTTTATACATTATTTCACAAAATTTCACATTATTTCACATTATTGCTCAGTATTAATTATTTCACAGTATTTCACATTATTTCAAATTATTTCTCTTTATACATTATTTCTGATTTCACAGTATTTCATATTATTTCACGTTATTTCATATTATTTCACATTAATTATCTATATATATTATTTCACATTATTTCACAGTATTTCTCATTATTTCACAGTATTTCACATTAGTTCTCTATTTGCAGTATTTCACATTATTTCACATTATTTCACAGTGTTTTACATTATTTCAAATTAATTCTCTACATACATTATTTCACAGTATTTCGCATTATTTCACAGTATTTCACATTATTTCAAATTAATTCTCTACATACATTATTTCACAGTATTTCACATTATTTCACAGTATTTCACATTATTTCACAGTATTACACAGTATTACACAGTATTTCACAGTATTACAAAGTATTTCTCAGTATTACAAAGCATTTCACATTATTTCACAGTATTACACAGTATTTCACAGTATTACAAAGTATTTCACATTATTTCACAGTATTTCACATTATTTCACATTATTACACAGTATTTCACAGTATTACAAAGTACTTCACATTATTTCACAGTATTTCACATAATTTCACATTTTTTCACAGTATTTCACATAATTTCACATTATTTCTCTATATACATTATTTCACAGTATTTCACATTATCCATCCATCCATCGTCTACTGCTTATCCGGGATCGGGTCGCGGGGGCATCAGCTCCAGTAAGGAACCCCAATCTTCCCTTCTCCGGGCCATATTCTCCAGCTCACATTATTATTATTATTATTATATTATAGAGTATTTCACATTATTTCACATTATTTCACATTATTTCACAATATTTCACAGTATGTCACAGTATTTCACATTATTTCTCTGTATTAATTATTTCACAGTATTTCACATTATTTCTAATTATTTCTCCATTTACATTATTTCACATTATTTCACAGTATTTCAAATTATTTCAAATTATTTCAAATTAATTATCTATATACATTATTTCACGTTATTTAACAGTATTGCACATTATTTCACATTATTTCACAGTATTTCACATTATTTCACATTATTTCAAATTAATTCTCTATATACATTATTTCACAGTATTTCAGAGTATTTCACAGTATTGCACAGTATATCACATTATTTCTCAATATACATTATTTCACAGTATTTCACTTTATTTCACATTATTTCACAGTATTTCACATTATTTCACATTAATTCACATTATTTCACATTATTTTTCTATATACATTAATTCACATTATTTCACATTTTTTCTCTTTATACATTATTTCACAGTATTTCACATTATTGCTCTGTATACATTAATTCACAGTATTTCACATTATTTAAAATTATTTCTCTTTATACATTATTTCAGATTTCACAGTATTTCATATTATTTCACATTAATTCTCTATATATATTATTTCACATTATTTCACAGTATTTCTCATTATTTCACAGTATTTCACATTAGTTCTCTATTTGCAGTATTTCACATTATTTCACAGTGTTTCGCATTATTTCACAGTATTTTACATTATTTCAAATTAATTCTCTACATACATTATTTCACAGCATTTCACATTATTTCACAGTATTACACAGTATTTCACAGTATTACAAAGTATTTCTCAGTATTACACAGTATTACACAGTATTTCACAGTATTACAAAGCATTTCACATTATTTCACAGTATTACACAGTATTTCACAGTATTACAAAGTATTTCACATTATTTCACAGTATTTCACATTATTTCACATTATTACACAGTATTTCACTGTATTACAAAGTACTTCACATTATTTCACAGTATTTCACATAATTTCACATTTTTTCACAGTATTTCACATAATTTCACATAATTTCACATTATTTCTCTATATACATTATTTCACATTGTTTCACATTATTTCTCTTTATACATTATTTCACAGTATTTCACATTATCCATCCATCCATCGTCTACTGCTTATCCGGGATCGGGTCGCGGGGCATCAGCTCCAGTAAGGAACCCCAATCTTCCCTTCTCCGGGCCATATTCTCCAGCTCACATTATTATTATTATTATTATTATATTATTATTATTTCACATTATTTCACATTATTTCACATTATTTCACAATATTTCACAGTATGTCACAGTATTTCACATTATTTCTCTGTATTAATTATTTCACAGTATTTCACATTATTTCTAATTATTTCTCCATTTACATTATTTCACATTATTTCACAGTATTTCAAATTATTTCAAATTAATTATCTATATACATTATTTAACGTTATTTAACAGTATTGCACATTATTTCACATTATTTCACAGTATTTCACATTATTTCACATTATTTCAAATTAATTCTCTATATACATTATTTCACAGTATTTCAGAGTATTTCACAGTATTGCACAGTATATCACATTATTTCTCAATATACATTATTTCACAGTATTTCACTTTATTTCACAGTATTTCACATTATTTCACATTATTTCACATTAATTCACATTATTTCACATTATTTCTCTATATACATTAATTCACATTATTTCACATTTTTTCTCTTTATACATTATTTCACATTATTTCACATTATTTCACAATATTTCAAATTATTTCAAATTAATTATCTATATACATTATTTCACATTATTTCACAGTATTTCACATTATTTCACATTATTTCACAATATTTCAAATTATTTCAAATTAATTATCTATATACATTATTTCACGTTATTTAACAGTATTTCACATTATTTCGCAGTATTTCACAGTATTTCACAGTATTACACAGTATATCACATTATTTCTCAATATACATTATTTCACATTATTTCACAGTATTTCACTTTATTTCACATTATTTTACAGTATTTCACTTTATTTCACATTATTTCACAGTATTTCGCATTATTTCAAAGTATTTTACATTAGTTCTCTATATACAGTATTTCACATTATTTCACATTAATTCACATTATTTCACATTATTTCTCTGTATACATTATTTCACATTATTTCTGATTATTTAAAATTAATTCTCTATATACATTATTTCACGTTATTTCACAGTATTTCACAGTATTTCACATTATTTCATAGTATTTCACATTATTTCACATTATTTCACAGTATTTCACAGTATTTCACATTATTTCACAGTATTTCACAGTATTTCACATTATTTCTCTATATACATTATTTCACAGTATTTCACAGTATTGCACAGTATATCACATTATTTCTCAATATACATTATTTCACAGTATTTCACATTATTTCTCTATATACATTATTTCACAGTATTTCACAGCATTGCACAGTATATCACATTATTTCTCAATATACATTATTTCACAGTATTTCACTTTATTTCACATTATTTCACAGTATTTCACATTATTTCACATTATTTCACATTATTTATATAATTATTTTCACATTATTTCTCTATATCCATTATTTCACAGTATTTTACATTATTTCAAATTAATTCTCTATATACATTATTTCACAGTATTTCACAGTATTTCACATTATTTCACATTATTTCACATTATTTCACAATATTTCAAATTATTTCAAATTATTTCAAATTACTTTCAAATTATTTCAAATTAATTATCTATATACATTATTTCACATTATTTCACAGTATTTCACATTATTTCACATTATTTCACAATATTTCAAATTATTTCAAATTAATTATCTATATACATTATTTCACGTTATTTAACAGTATTTCACATTATTTCGCAGTATTTCACAGTATTTCACAGTATTACACAGTATATCACATTATTTCTCAATATACATTATTTCACATTATTTCACAGTATTTCACTTTATTTCACATTATTTTACAGTATTTCACTTTATTTCACATTATTTCACAGTATTTCGCATTATTTCAAAGTATTTTACATTAGTTCTTTATATACAGTATTTCACATTATTTCACATTAATTCACATTATTTCACATTATTTCTCTGTATACATTATTTCACATTATTTCTGATTATTTAAAATTAATTCTCTATATACATTATTTCACGTTATTTCACAGTATTTCACAGTATTTCACATTATTTCATAGTATTTCACATTATTTCTCAATATACATTATTTCACAGTATTTCACTTTATTTCACATTATTTCACAGTATTTCACATTATTTCACATTATTTCACATTATTTATATAATTATTTTCACATTATTTCTCTATATCCATTATTTCACAGTATTTTACATTATTTCAAATTAATTCTCTATATACATTATTTCACAGTATTTCACAGTATTTCACAGTTTTTCACAGTATTTCACATTATTTCTTATTATTTTTTTCTTCTCTGCACTGTTTTTTGTGTTTTAATAAACCAGTAATGCGTGAACCTTACTCTTGTCTCTGACTCTAAAGTGACGCATTAACCTACAATATAATAATAATATTTTAAAAAGTAAAATAAAATTTTTAGCAAGACAGTTTTTTTTAAAGGATTTACTTTGCAAGCCAAAATATGTTTCATACTGTCCGTTTGAGCTGATTTCATCATAACACTACATTTATGGAAAAGACACTATTTTTTGACATTTCAGCTGCACAGTTATTTATTAGTGTATAATTTCTTTCATTATCACGTAATTCTGCAGAAAAACGCACTATTATGTATTATCTTTCATTATTCTTTTTTTGTAAAACACCAATACAGATTGTTGTTTTTATGCATTATTTTCTGCATAAAAACAACAATCCGTTTCGGTGTTTTACAAAAAAAGCTTCAGCATAATATTGTCATGACCTGGTCATTACGATATGATCATGATATGATAATATTGATTAAAAGTATGTTCTGTGTTGGAAGCACATTTCCTCATGTCAAATATGATAAGATTATTTCCGCTGGAGTCAACTACATCAGCTACCATCACTGCTCCACCTGGTGGATAGTGAAGCCGTTGCAACTTATTTCCACATAATGCGCCATAGGAGCGTTACCAGTTGCCACGCGTTCACTATGTCATCCGCAGGGATTCCTTTTCAGCCAAGTACCTGGCGTTGCCCCAGCAGGGACCCCTTACGGACCTGCCAAGAAACCATTCAGGAGGGAGGAGAACTTCTAGGTGTCTGTACTTGTATAAGATGTTGTAATTTGGTTTGCAGAGATAACAGTGGGAGCTGGCTCAGGCAGAGCAATTTACCTTTGTTTTTTCTACTTTTCTTTCTACGCCTTTTCTTTCCTTTCTTTACTCATCCAATCCCCAGAAGGTGTTTTCAAGCTTTGAACAACACTAAGCGATATATCAAATATGTATTTAATGATAATTACATATAGTTTCATGGCCTATGTGATGTATTGATGCAATGTAAGAATGCTGAATAGAAATATTTCCATTGATGATATACAATGATATGTAATGATATTCTATGATATGTCATGCTATTATCTCAAAAATGCTCCCTGGGCCTTGATCCATGCCGATACTTCATGCTTATTAGAAAATGACTTCTGCTAAATGAAAGGTTGTATTGCCAATATTGAATACATTATCAGTGTTCCATTACCACATAATGTCCATTAACTGATCTGAAAGGGTAGCACCATTTATGGCAAACACAACAGTCAATAAGAAATGTACATAAACGATTTATCTGCATGTTTTTGCTTTGTGGAACCAGTTGGGCATCAGCAAGTCGTGTTGCTTTTTAAAGCCAAGGTTTACAGAGCGGCTGTCAGCTCAGACATGTTGACTCAGACGTGCTAAAGAATTTTTCCACAATGAGGCTGATTGAGGGCCTGGTGTCGGAGGAGAGAGGTTAGTAAGACACCCAGCCTCCTCCCAGCTTAATTTCAAAGTGCTACTGGCGTGAGGAGATTAGAATGAGTGGGATGCTGGGAATGAGGGGGCAGGGAGTGAGAGCGCGGCACCAAACAACAGAGGTTGCTACAGTAATCGTGCATTCAGGAGACTGCAGCGATAAGACATAAAAGACACCAGACTTAAGGAAAACCCTCACACTAAATGAAAGACGGGGAAGTGGTTACAAAAAAATATATTACCTCTCACTTTCTTTTGTTGTCGGGGAAAATGAAATCGACAAGGTAAAGAAAAGAGGGAACGCTAAGACCAACCACAGTGCAGATGGAGGTAGAGAGGATAGCAATTTATTTTATATTTGTCTTTTTATTCACACTGCTTAAGCACACTACTTACTGTAAAAGCTAATATTATTAGCCAATCATAGCAATCTGTCTCCTGTAAACTGACTGTAGAAAGTGCAATCCCATCACCGCGTGATCGGACAGCTGGGGCCCAGGTACATAATGTATCCTGGAATAATTATGGGATTTAGGGAGATATTAGGCTTTGTAAGTGCTTTCATTGTGACAGGGTTGAGCGTTTGAAACAGCAGCGTACAATACCCTGGGCTTGCTGCAGAGGGGGTATCGAACTTCTACAGACCTTTAATCACTGCATTCCTCACAGCACTCACTCACAGAGTGATGCCATTTGTTCTGACTGATAACGATCATTACTGATCGTGTAATCTTTCAATTGAGGTTAGATGCTCATTATGTTTTCCAAATGTTTGCCACTACCACTATTTCTTCTATTTTAACTGAAAAGTGTAAAAAACTAAATGTCTTATTTTAGTCCAAAAATAACATACTGCTGTTCATTGTTGCTCCATGAAATTACTTTGTGCACCTTCTCCTCTCCCACCACATAAGTATAAAAGAGGATAAGTTTACCTTCAATGTGTTTGAACCCTTTCTCACTATGAGAAGGTATTGCTACCATACATTTTCTGTGAAGAAATGTAAAATGAATCTGCATCGATCCTAAAATTGCAGGGAAAAAATGCACAGCTAAGCGAAAATATGAAGACGAACATAGGACGTTTTTAGTAGAGTGGGAGAGTTCATATTCATATAAAAATGCTGCCTGACCTAGTGCAAAGTGTATTTGCGTTTGTTAACAAACTGAAACTGTTTAAGACACATCTTCAAAAGGGAGAATTAGCAAATTTTCATCTCTGCTAAAAGCAAGCGGGCAAGCCACCGGTGCCACCCTGAAAAAGCAAGCAGACAAGCCGAAATGCAACATTGGTTGAAACCCTGCACGAAAACTTTGCGACCCGGTTCCATGATCTACAGCTGAAAAGGTCACAGATTACGTTCCTTGTCGACCCTTTTAATGCTGAGACGGACTGTTTGAAAGCCCCGCTAGTCACGGACGAGGCTGTAGCCAAGTTGGAGATGATTGAACTTTCTGAGGAAGACCAACTGAAACCTGTTCTGAGGGAAGGGACCCTTGAGTTCTGGAATATGTGGCAATGGAAAAATATCCCAATGTCAAACGAGCTGCGCTCAAGCTACTTTCAATGTTTGGGTCAACATACGTCTGTGAGTCGGTGTTTTCTACCCTGAAACACTTTTTCAAAAGAATTTACTGAGAGTTCGTGTGTGAGAGTGCACACAATGTTCATTGTTGATAATAACTGGCCTCTGAATACTGGTAGGAGAGGTTTAATTCAATTTCTCTCAATATTATGGTGTGTGACATTTACAATAAATCTGTCTGAGCAGAACTGTGTCTGTCTGTCTGTGTGAGGGTGTGTGTGTTTTTTGGGAGGGAGGGTGTGTGTTAGAGTTAGTGTTTTAGAGCAGGCCACCCCTGCTCTACAAGCTAACGTTCTAACATTCTGCACTGTGTGCGCTTCACATCCAGGTCACTTATGCGTATGAATGAGGGACTTTGTGCTTCCTTGATGACGTCTGCACAGCCATCATAACAAACACCAGCTTCATGTCAACAATCTGCTACAAGCAATTCTCACTACACTTATTCTGAACTTCAAGTGCCTCGACCACCTCACAAAACAGGAACAGGCTCATCACACGTATTACGCTGACCTCCCGCAGCTCCTGGTCTACTTGTCTGACAGTATTTTGACAGGTTGAAGGTAAATGTTAATGTTTACCTTGCACTGTCGTTGAAGAGCTGATCCTCAAAGATATCAGCGCCTATGTGGAAACTGGGATGGAGGTTGACTAGACCACTGATGTGTAGATTAAGAAGCAGCTTCATGTTCACGTATAATTGTATTCAGAGAATGAACACTATTAAGACTTAAAATATTTTTGATTTACATGTGCTTGTTTGTTTAATATGTCTCTTTGTTCATCATATACATGCACGAGGAGGGGCTGGTTTGCAGATACTTCAGGAACAGTGCTGCACAGCTGTACTCCAGAATGCAGCAGAGTGCTTGGGCCTGGATAACCTGAAGGTGAAGGTTTTATAAAGCTATGTTGCCTGTTTAGTCGTTTGTACATGGACCACAAAGTTTCAGTTCAATAATGTGTTGTTGCTGTGATTAGATGAAGGATGCATTTATGTAAAGCCTGCTGGAGAGGCTGGAGAGGAGGCTCCATGTTCTCAGTCCTCCGGGAGCGGCTGGCGATGAGGCAGTTCACCTGGATCCTTTGCAGGTGCTCGCCAGCACATTGGACAAAGTAACGTGGTGCTGCCAGAATGTCCTCTTTTAAACAGCAGATGCTAGTTGGGGCTTTCAATGTATAATGAAATTAATTGCAGTGAGTAACATTCTGTTTCAAGAGTTGTCTATCGATTGATGTTGTGTGTAATGTGTTTCAGGACATGGATGAGCAGCACCTGAGGCAGGGCCTGGCATTAGAGGTATTGAATGGGGCAGCTCATCACTGAGCCAGCTGGTTTTCATTGACCGGACCATCCCAGTCTCCAGCTTAAACTGTGAAAGGGATTGTGTTACAATTAAACTAACAGGGTAGGATACATGAGCAAGTAATGCCATTATTTGACTTTAGATTCAGGGAGAGAATTGAATAATCTGTTGATTACCATCTTGTATTTACAGGTGAGCATCCATTGCCCACCAATATGAGTCTCCTTTTGAGATTCTTCCGAGCCCTCACATGCTCTCAGGCAGGATGCCAACTGTGCCACCACTGAAGCTTTTACATTTTTTGGAGGTCAGAATGAATTGGTCCTTCTTCCCTCTTCATATTAGCCACTACTGTTTGTTTACATAAACTAGGCTTATTTATTACTGTGCATCTTGATATTAGTTTACATAAACAATCACAACCCAATTTACATAATTATGCACCTGAACAACTAGCACAACAGTAGAATGAAGTCCTTTCTAGTCCTGAATAAGGTTCACATTTAATATGTTTTTTCCCTCTTTCTTTCTACTGCCTGCAAACAACAACACGAGGGTCTGTTAAAAAAGAGCATCCAGCACAACCCTGTGGTCTTGGTCCAGTTGTAGAGCTTTAATGAACAGACAGTTACGCCAGTGTTACAGTTAACACACCAAGGGGCAGAGGGGGTAAATGCCAATACAAATTTGGCACTAGTCTAATACTTCATACAGGTAGAATAAATTATACTATGGTAACATACACACATGCCAAACAGAAAGCAGAACAAAACAAGCAGAGAAAGGACCAAGAGGTAAACAGGAGGGGTGAATGAGCATAACTGTACATTTGATTGTTTGCTGTCAGTAAAAAAAAAAATATATATACACAAGGTAGAAGGTCAACACAGCCAACGCCTAAAGAATTTCCATGGCTCTTGTGGAGATATGAGATTATTTAAGCCTCTGTATGAGACAGTGATTATGGCCCTCACCAGAGGCACACATGGACACCAGCATCCAGTAAACATGGAAATAAATTCATCAAGCTTGGATCAGTTTAATTTCATGGCATCATCTTTATATTCATGATGTGAGCGGAGGATTTAACACTGAGCGTCTCTTTGATCGGTCATCAAACACAGAACAAAGAGTGAATAAAAAAAGAAAGACAACTTCAATAATGCAAAAGCACGTTTAGATTGTTCAAGTATTTTTTTTGTATGGAATGATGCGATAGAGGGAATGATTCTCCGTTTGGTGTCTGTTTATCCTCCGAACCTTGAAGAGGTTTCCATCTTTGCAGCATTGTTGTTCCTCTCTGGAGCAGTGCAGTCGCTCTGTGGAGAGCATGTGGGAGGAACGAGCCCTTTGGTCCGTGATCGGAATCTGTTATGTTTATTTATCTCTATATATATTCTGAGTGGTAGATTGTTTGGATCCATGTTGTGACGCATAATCAGTTTTGATTATTTCACACATAAATTATATATATATCTCAAATCTCAAATGAGAGCCGGTATTCAAATAATGGCCAGGTTTAAACACAAATACTGTGTCGCTCAACAATTATTTATAGTCGCCTCGACTGTGCAACTGCTGTTAAGCTACTGTAAATGAAACAACAATTTCTGCAGATATTTTACATTAAGCTGGAGGATTATGCTCTTTGCTGGTAAATTTCCTGGAAGGTTTTAATTTGAAACATCTATGCTGGAAGTGAACTAAACTCTAACCTGCTTGGCGTCTCAACACATCAACAGTGGACTCAGGGGAAACTTTAGGATTTAAGACACAGGCACTATAGCTAATCTTTGCATCTGTAATCATCCTAAACATTTTAAATATTTTAGTGGTCATGGTTAGATGACATGAAAACATTGAGAGTAAACAATTTGCAGGTGTGCTCAATATGAACATTCACTTTGATATGTGGAAGAGAAAGATACTCCACTACACAGCATCATAATTCCTCAAGTAACACATTTAGCAAAAATGAAGGAGTTTCTTATGAAATTAAACAACACTGTTAATGTTCAGTTGGTAACTTTAATAAATATTTATATAAAATCTTTAATAAAAATCACTTTTTATCACATCTTCTGAAGATCTGTGAGAAACCTCAGGTTCCTCTGCTTCCTCGGCGCTGCCTGGCTGGACAGTTAGATCGGGTGTGTTTGAGACTCCTCGCCTCTGATTGGTTGTTTTCCTTCGGCCGTGGTGGAATCTTGCAAAAGCCGTTAGGCCACAAGGGGAGGCAGAGGAACAGGATGTGTTCACAGAGTATCTGTCTCATGCACTACTCAGGATAAAGTGACACTTTGGTCAAATGTGATGAAAAGTTATTTTTTATTAATTTACCAACTGAACCCAGTCCAATTGTAATTGCAGATATGCCTCATTAAAATCCATGTATCATCTAAAGAGTCATTAAGAACAGTTACACATGTTGGTGTGTCATAGTACAACCCAGTGGTTGTTTCCATAGATAAATGCAATGAGTAGACGTTAAACAAACTAGAAGAAGATATGAAGAATAGAAAGGTAAGGATCGGCACTGAGATGTCTGGCTGCAACCAAGTGGGAAGTGAAGGTCACACTGGATGTCAGTCAGGAGCTTGTCTATCGCCAAAGATCTGCAGGAGGTCTTGTTGTTGATAAGAGACAGCAGTGTCCGAACAGAGACATGTCCCTCACACACTAACACACTCAGGTTCCTGCAGGCGGACACATTTGTTTTTATTTTTAAGCTGCCAATATCTTGTGCTGATATTCAGTATCTATAAAGTTGACCAGTTTCACCTTAAAAATACAAAGTATTATGGGTTCTCCCTGCATTAAATTTTTCTCAAGGTGAAGAAAAAGTTGAAATAGGAACAATCTGTCTATTTAGGTCGCTATTTTTTAAAGATAGCAGGTCAACATTTCGCTGACCTAAGTGATTTAAATTCTCCCCGCCCGTCTGTGATGCTGTGTGTGGTCAGAAGTACAACACACTTGAATTTGAGGTAGAATTCATGATCCGTTATCAAATCACACGTGCAGTCGTCTTACAACCACAACATTTGTCAATGATTGAAACTCAGTATTATTGATCATGGAGGTGACGGAGCAGAGTAACTGGGCTGTGTTCACACAAGGGTTTACATAATCCGGTAATTACCGTTTTTGTCCCACATATTTAAATCTCTCCAGTCATAATGTCCGGTGAAAATGACTCCCTCTAAGCACAATTGGAATAGCATTAAAATAGGCATAAATGAAATGTGCACAAATCTTACGGTTTAAAAAAATGAATCTTCTTGAACACATTGGTTGTATAACGAGAAGATGTTTGTGAGTCTGAAGCTGATGCCTTGTGTAGCCTGCCTATTCGTTGTTTTGGTGACACTTTATATTAAGCTGATTGTAATAAGCATCATAATAATGTATTATAATAATAGCATTATAAACACATTTATTTTTAGATTCTAAACATTTAGAAGAAACTTGTTGACAGTTTATAGACTGCTTGGGAATGTTAATAAACGCCTTCTGAGTTTCTTATAATTGTTAATAATAGTATTACAAACATATGTATTGAGTTTAACTAACAAACCTTTTATATCATAGGTAAACCTTAACTTCTGAATGAAAACTGCATGTTGTCACGGTTGATAATATGTGATTAAAGAACTACATATTAATACATTGTTTGAGCGGTTAAGCACAAAATCACTTTTGTACTGTTAATCCTTTTCATGTGAATGGCCACAAAGAAATTCTATAAAACATAACCCCAGACAGACCTTTGAAAATAAAATACTATTATTTGTACAATTACAAATTAAATTGAATGTTGTAAAAACTAAATGTTACAAATATGTTACAATTACAAAAAGTTTTTGTTGATGATGTGATACGTGGTGTTTTACATCACGTTTTCAAAATGTCTTTTACAATCTCATTGTTTTTTACCTCAACGTTGAAAGATACTGTAATTGTACTTTTTTTTTCTCAATGAGGCTGCCATTGACGTCAAAATGATGGAAAGTAAAATTGGAAAAAAACGTCTTTATTCACATTTATCAACCTTGACAAGATGTAGTGCAGGAGCTGAGAGAAGCACAGCTCACGGGTTCCATCCCGGCCTCGGGACATTTATTGCATGTCTGATTTTAAATCTTAAGAAATCATCTTAACAAAAAGCATGCAAGTTAACTGCTAAAAAATGCAAAATAACATATGTATTAATGTTAATAAAGCAAAATAACTGTTTAGTAAAGGTTAAATAATTATAGAATAGGTAAGTTGGTTAGAATCAATAAAAGTGTATGTAATGCGGTTGTAATGAAGTATTATAACTCATAAGGCTTTCATTAATGTTCTTTGGCAGTCTAGAAACTGTTAACAAGTTTCTTATGAATGCCTATAAATGTCTTAAAATCTAACAATATTTGTGTTAATAATGCTATTATTAACACTTATATAGTCTTTATCAACACATAATAATGTTGAAAAGCAACTTATAAAGACTCAAAAGTGCCTTATTACCTATTAACTAACGCTTATTACAAGAACCTTATGTAAACCGATGTCTTTAAGCTCCATACACGCAGATACTTCTCCTTTGGTTCAGACTGAATGTGAAGGGAGCTCTTGACGTGAACAATTGTACTTTGTGACAGTTTAACGACACAATGGATGTAAACCATGGATCGAGACACAAGCGCATGCTGAGCATTTGGTCGGGATGCAGCATTACAGGCCGACCGTCATGCAGCATGTTGTGCTTTGCTGACCCACAGAAGAGCGGTTTGTGAAGTATATTTTAAATAGCATGTCCCAGGTTACACCCAGTCCAAGAGGATTGGCTCAGGGTTCACACAGTGGTTGCTTTTATCACTAGTTTATACTTATCCAGTAAAGTTATTTTATATCAATGCTGTGTACAACATCTAGAGCAATATGAACAACATTAAAAAAAAACAATTTTCCTAACAGTGGTCCCATGGGAAATGTTTAAAGCTTGGTCAGCTGCATCATTCATTCCTTAAACCCTGGATAACAGTAACATGAATAAAGTATAAAAAAGCTAAATATCAGCCCAATATACTGTATAGTCAATCTATGACACAAATGGTCTGTGGGAGATTTGTATGGAAGGTAACAGGAGATGCGGGTTGTGCTGGTGACAAGGTGTCATGTCGCATGCATGTCAGGTGACTACTAGTAGGCCTGGCCAGTTTCCACCTGCAGCAGTCCCAATACAGCTGAGTGGTCGGAAAGCTTCATCCTGCGCTGACTGGATAGGCTGACGTTCTTTGCCAGGTAATCCACAGCAGCTGAAGAAGATCAGAAGACAGGAGACAGAGTTAATGATGTATATAATATGTATATTTATATCTGTCTATATGTGTCAGTTTCTGTTATTCCAGTTCTTCATTGAAGCTAAATGTTGTTTACACTTGGAATATTTATATTGATGCTTCTCCTGATATTGTTGCATTGCAGATGAAAATAAGGAAGAAAATGGAGCTTTATGACAATTCTGACAAGGCACATGACATCTCCAAAGTTTTGCCAAAATCTCATTAGTTTCTGAGTTATTGCCTTCTACTCCCCTTGTGATCTCTGTGGGACTCGCTTGTATTGTATAGGATCACAATAGTTATTTTCAATCACTTAAGCTTCAGAAACATTGCATCCTACAAACAATAGCATTGTTCATTAGCCCTTCCCTGCCAGCTACATCTTTCCTTACCTAGCCCAAGCTCAGATAACGATGACATCACTAAGACTGGGCAGCCTACATGATACAACTTTTTTCACAGGCTCAATAGAGCTCTAAATCATGGCTATTTAACTGTTCTCTATAAGTCAAATCAGTGCAATGCCCATTTAAAGCTTTGGACCATTGTTCAGCCAACTGATCACTGACTTCCATCCACAGTTCTGAAGCTGGTTGCATCAACCCATCATCAGAGAGCATGGAGGATGCTGAGAGGCTGCGACAAGAGTACATTCTAGTCGTTCTCCAGCATCAGCATGACGTGAACCAAATGGCACTTTTCCAGCTCCGTTGGCCAGACGCTCTGATACGTTTTGTATAAGTAAGTGATGCGCTATCAATAAGTTTGACATACGTATAATAATTTGTTATGTATTCATTATGTATACGTCAGCTACACCACCTGCTGTGGAAAAGTTGGACATATTTGGACTTTTTACGCCGGCATACGTTTCTGCCATACGGAACTGTGTGACAGGGCCATATGTCTGGCGTGTTCGGCGTATCATCTGCGTCCTTCGAACGATCACAACTAACTCTTAATTTATATCAACGTATTGATGATATTTCGTATACGCCAGTATACATTTCTGCCATACGGATATGTGTGACAGGGCCTTTAGGGAAGATTCTTACTGCATGTATCTGCAACATGTTGACTAGCAGGATGTGTTTACTTTCTCTATATTCAACCAAATCCTACAGTTTTTCACTTCCCTTATCCAGCCTGATGCTAACTACACGCAGGACTCATGATATGAGCCTTTAGTGAGTATGTGGCAGCAAAATGCTATATGTGGGATTAAATGAAAATAAATGACAGAATGTCACCTAGTGCAACAGTGTGGCTCATTGATGTGCTTTAAATCGTTTTGGGACAACAATGGTGCTCTATGGCATAGGGGAATAAGATATATCAGGCTTTGGATACACACACAATACTTGTTAGTAAAAATATTGAATATTGCTAGACTTTAAAAAGCATTATATTGCTGCAGAATTGTTTGTTTTATGTCCAATCATACTGACTAACAAGAGAACACAATTTGACAGACAGACAAAAGGAGCCAACAGTTTGGCTCAACAGACAGAAAGACAGAGAGACAGTTAGTCATAGAATAACTGTGGTTCTTGGAAAGCTGGCATTAAGGCGTTGTGAATGTTGTCCCTCCCTGGTTCAGCTGGTGATAACTTCTCTTTTATAGGGCAGGAGAGAGGAGGGCTGACAGCAGATGGGATGTGACATGGTGTGTTTGGGTGTGCATGTGTGTGTTTTGGCTATCGAGGGGAGATAAGTAAGGCACGTCAGTTAGGATGCTTGCGTGCACAGAAAGGAAGCTGTCACTCAGTGCCGAGGAATGAGAGAAAGAAGAGCACCTATGGGTGGGCAGGTCTGTCTGCCAAGATGCCAGTCACCCAGACAGCAAGTGGGGGAGCATTGTGTGTGTGTGTGTGTGTGTGTGTGTGTGTGTGTGTGTGTGTGTGTGTGTGTGTGTGTGTGTGTGTGTGGGTGTGTGTGTGTGCGTGTGTGTGTGTGTGTGTGTGTATGTGTGTGTGTGTGTGTGTGTTTCACAAGGGTTTAGTAAGGCCCTCTAAAGGAAGCTGTTTTTCCTGTCAACCAGCTTTATACCTTAAATCCCTGTTGAGCAGTCACGGTGAGAGTCCTCTGCCTCCAAGATTAAGCCAATCTGATAACACACTAACACACATACACAAACATACACACACACACACACAGACGCCTCAGCTATTTTGACAGTATGTGCTTTAATCTGTCAGGAGCTTCCTGCACTAGAACAAGAGAAGAGTCAAATGTCTGAAGTAAACTGTTAAATCTGTCAGCAGGAGGGAGAGGTCGGGGTGGAGGCCACAGCACAAACTTCACATCCCAGAGGATCAGTTATAGCATCAGAGATGTTTTCTTATATGAGTTATAACGTGAGCAATCATATTGGTTATGAGACCTGAAGTAAGATCTCAGCCATTACTGTGGTGAGTACAATGTTATTATAACTGCTCAGAAGGATGTGTGGCAACATCGAAGGAATCACAGTCATATTGGACAATTTCACACCTCAGGATTTACACCCAATGCCAACATTCAGTGGCAATGCAGGGAGTCATGTGGAGCAGAGTGGTGCTCGTTCTTACGTCCAAATAAGATGGTTACAGATGCGAAAGCCACAATGTCACAAAGGAAAGCTTCATCCTGGGACTTTTTGCTACTGTGCTTTTCCCTTTGATATGGTCCTTGAGACTGTAGCTAACACTTGTATATAATAAAATAACATTTATTTATAAAAACCTCATCACAAAGTGACATGTCATGCTCTCGCAGTTAGTACCAGTGCACCGAGGATCTGCTGGCACACTTGGTATTTGGTATTTCTGCGCCACAGTGCAGGTTGGAAGCACTTGCTGATATAGGATGGGATAAGGAATAACTCACTGTCCTTGAATAAATCTAGATAAAAAAAGAACTCAGGACTCACTCTGGCCATACTGACTGTACTGGTAGCCGGCAGCAGGCCACAGCTGGGTCCATGCTGTAGCTGGTGGTGCTGTATGTGGGAGGGCAGTAGGACTGGGATGACGAAAGGCTGTCCACCGTTTTAATGGAGGCCTCAGCTGAACGCTTGGCTGCAGCTGGCTGAGATGGCGTTGGATGGAGAGGAGTCCAAGGCACTGTGGAGCGGTGAGATGGAGAAGTCATGTTGTGGCTGTGAGGAAACACCGCTGGGGTTACTCAGGATACTCATCACCTGCAAACACAGAGGAGTAGAAAATTGCTGTCAGACAGGCTTCTTCTGTCTAACATGTTGGAACAGAGCAAGATATCCCAACCACCACTGCTCTGAATATTAATCACAATAATTTTTCATCGCTTTGGTGAGTACCTGAGCTCTCCATTAGTGCCAAAATGTCAACATTTTCAGATGATGTCTCATAATCCTAGCAGGCAGATTACTCTAAAATGTTAAGAGAACTTGGATTCACCCCAGAGAACCTATCACAAACCTAAAACTTTAGCCACACATTCAACCAAGCTTTAATCATTATGTTGTTGATACTGTGGGCTGTAGTTATAAAATCAGCCAGTTACCTGATGTCACTGTGTTCCCAGATCTCAGCAATTACTTGAGTATAATATAATCATAACAGATAAAAACCCAAATCATCGTAAAGTCGGTTTACTGGAGAAGTTGAGTTCCAGGAGACTCGACAAGCTGCTACAACCTCCAGGTCAGCGACAAGGGTAGCAGAGCTATCACTACCACTAATGAGCTAATCTGCTAGCCCATTGAATACACTTCAACTTTATTTATATACATTTCATACTTAATAACATAAAACACAATGTGCTTCAAATAAAAATGGCATATAATAATAAAACAAGTGCATAATATACACAAATGCCGAAGTATATAAGACACACACACACACACAAACACACACACACACAAGTTCACACACATACAAATAAACAAACAAACACACAGACACACAAAAACACCCTCACCCACATATAAAGACACATACGCTAAAAAGGTTAGCCAAAGACTGTTTTAAAGAACATATATATATATATATACATATATATATATAAATATACACTGTATATATACACTGTGTGTGTGTGTTAAAAAAAGCATGACATCTGTAGCCAACATTCTTGTCACACATTGTGAATTGAATCAAAATTAAATATAGACCTATAAATTGTCATAAACACTGTTATGCTCATCTGACAGATGGACAGCTGTGCCACACGTAATATTTAATGGATAGCTTTAAAATGATTGCTCCGAGGAAAGGATGTCTCATTTTGATAAATGCCTGTTGCTTGGTCTCCTTTCTCCTCATGTCTCTTCCTCACCTCCTACACATACATCTCCTGTGGGCGGGATTAAGACGCAAGGGGCTTTTTTTTCCTGGGGGTTTTTCTGTGTTTTTAGTTTTTCTGGGTGCAATGTTGTCAATGATATTTCGTATCTTTGAGTTGATGCTGTTCACAGGATCCTCAGTTGACGATACTGTGAACAACTCAACTAATTTACAGTATTCATATAGGTTTCATAGTATTATTATTAATAGTAAGTTGTTGACACTGTTTGTGCACTCTTTTGTTGTAAAGTTAAAGCTGACACTTGAAAAAAGATGTATCAGAGAAGAGAGCAGCTATCCCACCACCTCTCTTATCGGATCTTGTGGTATGGATGTTTCCAGACATGCTTGTCAACATGATTTGGACAGATTGAAAGATTTGTTCTACAATTGAAATGTGTTTTGCTTATTCATTGAAGATATAGTTATTACAATTGTTCATGACAACTGTCAGAAATAATATTTGAACAGCCTTGTTTTCTTTGTTTTGGGACTGGATATTAGTTTTTAATTGAATAAGGGTCATCCTGGTAATGATGGTTCAGCTTTAGACATAGAAGTAAAGAGAGAGGCTGGGAAATGTCAAATCTTGACTTGGGCAAGCAGGTGAAGCGTTTTCAGCAACCTGACACTTCAGGACAATAATGACGGGGTTCCTGTCACTTCAGGGGCGCTCATTGTTGTGCTTGAAATAGAAAATTATTATTTATTTTTTTTCAAAATATTTTTATTCACATGAAAAAGTGTAACAGTGCATTACAGCAAATAAGGCATTTTCTTTTTTTTTTCTTTCTTTTTAACAAAAGAACCCTTACCCACTTTCCCTCAACCTAGCCCCATCCCAACTCATCCCAACTCATCCCACCGACCCCTCTCCCGGAGCAATAAGACAACAGTACATTAATTACATACCAAATGAAAGATACAATAATATACATGCACATATATACACATACCTGCATACACACACACATGTAAACCTACACATACTAACACATATATCAAGGGATGTCACATGGGCTGCATGTGTGGTGGACAGGGGAGTAAAAATATTGGAATTATAGGCGGATACAGGGAGAATCCCTACAGCGACACTCTATCAAGGGGGAAGACGGTCTACATTACTGATCAGTGGTCTCCAATGAGCATAAAACTTATCTGAAGAACCCCGAAAAGTTACTTTAGGCGAGACATAGTATCGCTCAGCCACATTTTAAAAGAGGGTGGTAAAGGAGATTTCCACAAGAGAAGGATTTTCCTATGAGCAATCAAGGAGGTAAAGGCAATGACATTGGTTTGGGTGTTTGTCAAGTTGATTCCATCTGGGGGCCTACCGAAAATAGCTACATGAGGGGATGGAGAGATTTTTAGACCTACAATTTCAGAAATACATTCGAAGAAAGATTGCCAGAAGGTAGATAATTTAGGGCACAACCAGAACATGTGAGTAAGGTCGCAGGGGGCCTGGGAGCATCTATCACACCTGTCATCCAATCTATCTGGATAAATCCTGGAGAGCTTAGCCTTGCTATAATGTAGTCTATGGAGAACTTTAAACTGTATTAGGCTAAGTCTAGCGCAACTGGAGGATGAGTTGACGGCTCTCAGGGCCTCCCTCCAAAAGTCATCAGAGAGGGTGATCTGTAGTTCCTTTTCCCAATGAGTTCTAATCTTATTAATGGCAGATTCATCAACCGGAGAAAAAAGATCATAAAAATAAGAAACATGGCACCTAGATAAAGTTCTTGCTTTAAGTACCAGATCCACTCCACTGGGAGGCAGAGTTTGGGGGAATTGTGGAGAGTGGGTCTTAACAAAATCCCTTAGTTGAAAGAATCTGAAAAAATCAGATCCTTTTAAATGAAAGGCAACCCGTAGTTGGTCAAAACTGGCAAACAGGCCATCAATGTATAACTCCCCTATGCAGCGGAGGCTTTCCCTCGCCAAGTAAGAGAATCGGGGGTCAATTGTGGCTGGTAGAAATAGATGGTTATTACAGGCAGGAGTTGCTTGAGGAAGAGTGAGCCAACCAAAGTGATGTCTAACTTGTGCCCAGATCTTTAGAGTGTTAATTACAACGGGGTTAGATGTGAACTGTGAGGGGGAAAGGGGCAGAGTGCTACACGCGAGGGCTTGAAGTGATGTGGATCGACATGAGTTGGCCTCCACAAGACACCAGTCACTCTGGGGCGAAGTGAACCAGAGCATGATCTTATGTGTGTTTGTGGCCCAGTAGTAGCCCATAAAGTTAGGTAAACCAAGCCCACCTAGGGACCTGTCCCTCTGCAGTAATGGTCTACTAGCTCTAACATGTTTACCAGCCCAAATAAATGAGGAAATAATATTATCAATAGCAGTGAAAAAAGATTTAGGCAAAGAAATAGGTAGGCATTGGAAGATGTATAGGTATCTGGGCAGTATGTTCATTTTTATCGTCTGAACTCTTCCTGCTAAAGAGAGTGACAGGTGGCCCCACCTTTGTAGGTCAGATTTGACTGTTGCCGTCAGGACAGTAAGAATTTGATCTCGTAACGCACTAAAAGACTGCGTGATTGCAATGCCTAGATATCTAAACCCTGAGTTGGATATTCTAAAAGGCAACAACAATGGAGGTAACTCTGTAGCCGATTGGTTGATAGGGAAACATTCACTCTTTTGGATGTTTAATTTGTATCTTGAAAATGAACCAAAAGTAGTCAAAAGTGAGAGTATGTGTGGATTACTAGCTATAGGATCGCACACATACAGAAGCAGGTCATCAGCATATAACGAGACCCTATGTTCGAAATCCCCCCTCTGTATCCCCTTAATTCCTCTCTCTGCTTTTAGAGCAATTGACAATGGCTTTCCCTCGGGAAAGAGGGAAGAATTTGGAGCGCTGGGTGTTCGTACATACAGAGGAGTGAGGAGAAGAGTACAGAAGTCTAACCCAAGAGATAAGGCCAGGACCGAAGCCCAGATGTCGAAGGACAGAAAACAGATAGGCCCACTCAACCCTGTCGAAGGCCTTCTCAGCATCAAGAGATATGACAACCTCCGGTTCGGCAGGAGAAGGCGGACTATGGATGATGCTGAGAAGTCTTCGGACATTTGTGAAGTAGTGCCTCCCCCTTATAAATCCCGTCTGATCTTCAGAGATAATGGAGGGTATAAAAGATTCTAACCGACGAGCAAAAATCTTCGCGAGTATTTTCACATCTACAGACAGGAGCGAGATTGGGCGATATGATGCACAGTTCAATGGGTCCTTGCCCTTCTTAAAGATCAGAGAGATAGAGGCTTGCATAAGGGTGGGTGGCAGTGAGCCTAGGTTGTACGACAAATTAAACATATCTAATAGTAATGGGGCCAGTTGATTTGAGAATTTTTTGTAAAATTCTACCGGGTATCCGTCTGGACCCGGTGATTTGTCACTATTCATGGCCTGTATTGCCTCTTTAATCTCAGCGAGCTGCAGGGGGGCATCTAGTATCTGTTGGTCATTAGTCGAAATCTTGGGCATATCTAGTTTATCAAAAAATGTAAGTAGCTGATCTTCGCTATCAGGGGATTCAGACGTGTAGAGACGAGAGTAGTATGATTTAAAGATGTTATTAATCTCTCCTGGGTTGGAAGTGTGAGAGCCCAACTCATCCCGAATCTGGGTGATTTGATTCGAGGCCACCCTAGCCTTTAATTGGTGGGCCAGGAGACGGCCAGCCTTATCTCCATGCTCATATATAGACCCTCGTGAATGTAGAAGGAGTCGTTCAGTCTCTCTTGTTAGGAGAAGGTCAAGTTCTGTTTGGAGCCCCATCCGTTCTTTAGATATATCAGGTGATTGAGTGGAAAAGAGTTGGTTGTCTAGATTAATGATAGCCTCCTCCAGCTCTCTTTGGCGTGCTCTACGAATTTTATTAACATGAGACGTATGCGGGATGATCTTACCCCTAAGAAAAGCTTTAAGGGTTTCCCAGAGTACGGACGCAGAGGTCTCTTCATTTTGGTTGGTCTCACAGAAGAATGCAATTGATTCCAAAATACACTCACAAAAGCCTGCATCAGATAGTAAAAGAGGGTCAAGACACCAGAATCTAAATTCCTTGGGTTTATGATCAAAGTGCAGGTCCAAGATTACAGATGAATGATCTGATACAGTTATCGGTGAGTAATGAACTGAGACAATCGACGAAATAAATGCTTTATCGACAATGAAATAATCTATGCGCGAGTATGAACGATGTGCATGGGAAAAGAAAGAATATTGCCTAACCGAGGGGTGTAAAAGTCTCCACGGGTCGACGTAGCCATAGTGATCCATAAAAGCAGAGAGTCTGTGCTATTTTAGAGGGCGCAACTGATCAGGAACTAGATTTGTCTAGTGTTGGGTCTATAACACAATTCATATCTCCTCCCAATATTAATAGATGGGAATTCAAATCCGGAATGGTGGAGAATAGCGATTTCACAAAATTATGATCATCCCAATTGGGAGCATACACAGATACTAAGATGACCGGCTTCTGATAGAGTATGCCAGAAATTATGACATAACGTCCATTTGGATCTAAAATTGTATTAGTAGGGGTGACATTTACATTTTTTCTAATGAAAATGGCTGTGCCCCTTGTCTTTAGGTTGAATTGCGAATGAAACATTTGTCCAATCCACGGCCTATTCAGCTTTCGCTGATCAGAGTTACAAAGATGTGTCTCCTGTATAAACATTATATCCGCATTCAAGTTTTTAAGATGGGTCATAATCTTTGTGCGTTTCACCGGAGCATTCAACCCACCAGTATTCAGAGATAGTATCCTGACCCCGTGTCCACCACCAGTCCCTGTACCAGTTACATTAGCCATGACACCACATATAGCATCGAAAGTGACAGGTCAGCCCTATAACATCCATAACTAAAAATGGAGAAAACAGTGTACATAAAAATGACAAAACAGAATGTAAACGAAATAGCTGCCTCCAACAAATGGATATCCATAGCCCCATCAAGATCAATGTCCCACCCTTTCCCGCCCTCTCCCTCCCATCCCGTACTTCACCTCTCTCTCTCACCTTCTAACATGGCTAGCTGCAAAGGCTACAGCCTCCACGGGCGAGGGAAATCTTTTATTAGCCCCATTTCCCAGTGTGATCTGCAGGCGAGCAGGGAACAGAAGAGCCGGTCTGAGGCCTAGGTTGTACAGCTTTGAAATGATGTCCCGATGCGGCACTGGTGTCCCGCGGTAGCGGAGATCCCCTCGTCTCTTGCGGGCCTCCCGGACAATCAGATCCTTGACCTGGTAGCGATGTAAACGCATTATCACAGGTCACGGCCTCATCCCCGGCTGCGGCTTAGCAGCTGGCGCTTTGTGTGCACGGACCAGCTCGGGAGGGGATTGAGAGTCTCAGCGCCTAGCAGCTCGACCAAAAGTTCTGAAAAGAAGGTTGTAGGCCGGGGTCCCTCAATAGACTCAGGAAGTCCAATGATTCTGATATTATTTCTGCGGCTCCGACCTTCCAGATCTGCGGTCTTCGCAGCTAGTTTGGCATTGCTATCTGCTAGCAATGCACACTTCTCCTCGAGTGACTCAAGAGAGTCAAAAAAATCAGCTGAAATGCTAGCTCTGTGCTCTTCAAGCAGGCTAATTATGGTAGCCATGTCCGGGCCAGCAACTGTACTGGCAGCTGAGACAGCAGTTTCGGCCTTTTTTGCCTTATTAGTCGCAGTTTTCGATGCAGTTTTCGACATCACATCGGCCTGTACTAATTTAGAGTCCAAATTATGTTCACAAATACTGTTTTAGCTCAAATTCGGTGGTTATAAATGAAATGTTCATAAAGTAGAGTCGTGGGAGAATGAGACAATGCTGCCCTCACATGTTTGCCCAACCGGAAGTCAAATAAGAAATTATTAATATTTAGCATGAAGTCAATTAACATTTTTTGGATTTTTGGATTTGGGCATCATTGTGGCTACAGAGACAATAATGGGCTCTTAATTTCTGTGTGTACAATGTACTCAGTAAAAAGGACATAATTATGTACACAAACAACAAACCATGTATAACTAGAAGGGCATTCATTGAGCTCAGACCATCATCAGACACCGTCTTCCATGATATGCAAATCTGCAAGTGAATATGTTTGGATATATTTCCTAAAACATTTCCCTTAATATCTCCGGTGGAGTTTATTGCAGACAATTCACATTTGGATGTGTGAAAAATAGTAGGCAATCTTTCGCTGCGTCTAGCTCAGGTGTGTTGCATGATGGCAGGAGTAGGACTTTGCAGCAGTGGAGTTCTTCTTGGTTGGTTTCAGACGCAAAAAAAGTGATCTTCTAAGTGCAGCAGAGATGATAACCTCATGTCCGCATCTTCCGACCACCCAGCTAGATCTACCGGACCAAACACCACAATATGAGTAGGCAGAAACTGTGTTTATATCAATAATATTTGATGCTAAAATGTCAGAATTGATGGACGGTGTTTCCCAGATGGCTGTACTATGAAGCAAGTTTGACAGAGCCAAAGTTTATTTGCCTTAGCTTGCTTGACAAAGCTTAAAACCCTAATCAGAGTGAATGGGTACCACAACAGTGGTTATCAACTGTCAACCCAGGCTTTTGTCCTCAGCCTCTGTACACATTCTTATAAAGTGGGTGTTTGGTGCATCCTTTTACTCTTCTACCGCACAAAATGGACCGAAAATGTGTGGAATACATCTCTCAATGAAGAATATGAAAAGATATTACAGCAAAGAGCAACACTATTGCTGCAAATAAGGTGATTTACTAATTTACTAATGTATAATGTTAATATGTTTATTTTATCACTCAATCCACTCTCAATGCCTACTGTTTAACTGCACATTGTGCAGCTCTTACATGCAGCAGTTTAAAACATTATACTAAGGAAGTCTATTTAGGTCTGGCAGCTAATGAAAGAAACGTATAAATCGCTTTAGTTTTTGGCCAAATCAAAGTGAAATTCATTTTATTGATTGAATATTATTTGTGATGAATTTCAATAGACTAATCAATTTTCTAATCAGTGTTCTATTAGCTGCATTACCAGCTGTGTTAAACAGACTTAGCATAAAGCATACAAACATAATACAAAGTGGTAAAATTATGGTATAGTTTGAAGGAATTAGACGTAAGTAAACGTCAGAAAAATTAACAATATAGAAAACTATTGTTGTCTGCTTTAAAGCCAGCATGGGCGAATGGCCGGCAAATACAACGAACAGATTCAGTTGTTCAGTTAAAGCAAGAACTACCTGACAAAACAAATAAAACTGTATTTTTGCTCAGATTTTGTGCATCACTGATATAGGTTGTGGTGGCAAAAAAACCTATGCATACAGTATGTGTACTTATACTGTATAACGTGTTCCCTCAGCTGAGATTCTGTATCACCTACAGATTGACTCTTGACTTGAGTGATGCTATTTCCAAAGAAGTTAACTAGTGGAAGGCGTTTATTAGCTGATTTCAATCTGAAACTCACATACATAAATTGGTCCAGGTTAGATAGGTCCAGACTTGAATAGTAGGGTACGCCAGCAAAGCGAGGCTACCACCGCATGAAAAGTGTGATTTTCGTCATAAAGCAGCTCTGTAAATTGCCTGTTGACTCCTCACTACTCACCTTAGCTGGTAAGAGTGACAAGTGAGCAACAACAACTGCTACAGTTTGGTCTGTTTTAGAACTGGACACACACTGCTCTGTACATTGCCGCTGCTAAGCCGGCAGACAGACACACAGACTGCGGGGGAAACAGCATGGCACATTTATTTGGCTCTGTTTGGCTAACATAGTTATTCACTTATCGGTTATCGAACTAAAGTTACCGATCCATATAAATATGTAGTAATCAGTCATCTGCAAAGAAACAGATGCTAGTTAGCTCCGCTAGCATCTTTAGTACTGAGGCCCAGCGGCTGCTCTGTACGTCGCTGCTGCTAAGTGGGCAGACAGGCACACAGGTAGCGGGGGGAAGAACTATTATTTTCTTTATTCCTACTCCTATTCATACTGTTACAATCTCTAAAGTTACTTATTCTATTTATTTTAAATTAGTTGCTTACGTCATTGCGTTAGGAGGACCTCGCAAGACAAGAGGATTCCAACACAGTGGGCTGTATCGCCAGATGAGTTTGCCGCTGAAGTAAAACAGCAACTGACCGCAGTGAACAGCTGTTTACTATCCCTGAAATAGAGAATGGCTGCTTTGGAAGCCAAAGTAAACTGGGTCCCGGATGTTAAGGGCGTTTAAAATATGGGAGCACAATCCCAAAATTGCGGTAAGAATATGTACTATTAAGAATATCTGAACTACGTTAACTGCTAAGCAAAAGTAACTAGCAGATCTGAATAGTGTGTAAACAAATGTGGGATTAGCAAGAAAGTCACTAAAAGAAGAAGAGGGCTTGAGCAGGACTAGTGCAACTTTAAATCTATAGCGTGAAGCAAAAGTCAGCCTTTACACTATGTGACATTACTAATTGTCTGCACTGATTGTGTTTACAGCTGCTGGAAGTGCAGTGCACTAGCAGCGACATGGGTTTCTGAAGGGAGAGGCATCACAATGATGTCCGATGTCCATCTTTTCACAGCCAGGAGATCACCAACCTGAGTGCCACACCCGGAGTACACGGCTAACCATCACAGTTGTATATCTACAAGTGTGCAGGTGTATGCTACCTAAACCAAATGTACCTGGCATCACAACAACAGTTAATCAGACAAAGATATGAGTTTTTGTATTTGTTTTTGAAAAACTAAAAGCGTGCATTGTTACTTTGCCCCCTTTCTATGCCAGCAGGCTTTTTGCAGCACCTTTGAGTATGGCCATTCAGAATAGTTACTTAATACTAGTAGTTACTATAGATCAGTGGTTCCCCCCTATCCATTATCCAGGTCCCTTACCCCCCCCCCCCCTCAAATAAAATGTAGACTTCCTGTTTGTCTCCCTTGAATTCTAATGTTGATTATTATGCTGTTTGTATTATTCTAATTATTATTAGTATTTATAATTTATATTACATATTGATTATATTAATTTAGTATATCAATTCTTATAATATTTTTCTTATTATTATTATGTTATTATAAAAACTCAAATTCTCTGAGATTGATGTTACATAATAACATTTCATATTATAATCAATATTAATAAATATTATATTATTAAACAAATGTTTTGTTGTTTTTACCTTCAATTGCCCTGATAATAAAATGTCTTTGTTAAGGAGTGTTAAACAAATGCAACGGTAAGAAGATTCAAACTTTAATCTGTGCCATAGACTGCACCCAATCAGGGTCAGACATTCAAACTGTAACCGGTGTTAAACACAGCAGCCTCAGAAATGTGAAACAATTTGCACTCTCGATAAACGAGCACAAAGAAACAAGTCTGATGCGCTGCCCCCCCCCCCCAACAGAACCCCGTGTTTTATTTTATATAAATATATAGCGCCAAATGTGCTCTTTTATTAAATAAACCAAACGCTTATGTTATTTATCTAATTTATGTGCACATTTCCGTGTTTACGGCGTTGCTTTGCGCATTCATATTCTCTCCGTTTCGCAAACAAACGAGAGAGGAGAGGAGAGAACTACAAAGTGCAAAAAAGTAAAAAATCCAACACATTAATTATAAATGGAGCGACGTCGACAAACTCAGAAACTTAGGCGAAAATATCCGCGTTTTTTAAACACACAGCCTGAATCAGCAGCAGTGATGCTGGTGTTAGCTCTGCTGGTGTTAGCTCTGCTATAACGTTAGATCTGCTGGTGTTAGCTCTGCTATAACGTTAGCTATGCTGGTGTTAGCTCTGCTGGTGTTAGCCCTGCTGGTGTTAGCTCTGCTGATGTTAGCTCTGCTGGTGTTAGCTCTGCTACTATGAGCAGCCAGAGTGCAGCTCTTCTGCTGCTGTTCCAAGTCCCGACCAGAGTGTTAGTGTTTTGACATTAATTCAGATTAGTTTTATTCATGGTGTATCTTTGGAATAACATTAATGCTTTCGAGCAGTGGTGGCTGAGGGGGACGGCGCTTGTTTTTGTTTTTCAAGCAGCACTTTATCGCTCAGCAAAATAAAAATAAAAATCTAAAAACACAAAATGTTAACTTTATTCAAACGCACTCGACTCATCCTTTCAGCTCGTGCAGCTTGGCATGTTTCGTGCTGTAATGCAGCTCGAGAGCCTTTTCCATAACCGCAAGCGTATCCACACAAACACTGGCCTTTTACTTCCACAAAGTTCCCGTTGAGAACCCCAGCTATAGATATTTCTGCATTGACAAGAAATGTAAGTGCAGAAATACATGTTTACAGTAATTTAGAAACAGAGTCATAGTCATAGTGGCATAGTTTGTCTACCAGAGAGCAAGGACAAGAACGGACAACCGAGGATTAACTCATTCTAGATGTCAATTTATCTTCCACTACATAACTGTATAACATTTGAACTTAAAGCATATGTTGCTTCATTATGATTTACCTCAGATGGTTGATCTTCTGTTGTGGGCGGATACAGCGACTGGGATTAAGCCAGATGTTGGCATGTCGCTGGTGTCACATCTGATCCGTAAATCAGACAGTAATTTGCTAAGCACACTGAGCCTGTCAGTGTTGCATGCAGAATATCTGATGCAATCAGAGGTTAATATGCAATCAGCTTTTGCTATTTTACTATTTAGGTCTTTTTACTTTAGGTCATAATCCTGAAAACCCCACTACCCCTTCAGTGATGGACAAATACATCTAATTCCATGTCATGAAAACGTAATATACAAATAAACAGATGCAACAACAAGTGCATTCAGAATGTGATTGAACTTAAAGACACATGTCATAAACACCTTATCTGAGGAAATAAGATGAAGAGACAAATGACACTGACCTTGGTGTGTGTCTGTGATGATAAATACTAGCAATAATATGGAATGTTTTTCCACTGTCTTTGAACATGTTAATTACTCACGAATGCAACATTGGGCAATGGAAAGATGGACCTTGAGTTGAGATTGTATCTCGTAAACAGAAAAAATCATCAAATTCAAAATCGTCTCTCCGACTACAAAGAGGAACCAGGCCTTCATTTGAAACAGTTTTATATACAGTAGGTGTATTTAATCATATCTAAGTAAGACTTATTCCTGTTTTCTGACCTATTCTTGTTTTAATTTGCTCATAATCCAAACACTTCCTCCATGTTTACCTAATGTCTTGATACATTTAGCATGATGTACATTTCCGTACATTCTACATTCTACATTCTACATTCTAACCCATTTTCTCATTCTCACTACTTATACTTTCTATTTTTAACTAATACTTTTTTTCATTTGATCCAATGGTTTATACTTTGCTGTTTTTGGTTTGCTTTTTGGTCAATCAACACATCCTGCACTGAAGTTTCACATTAGATGCAATGCGATGGCTCAAATGGCATAATCTCTCCTCTTCCCTGTAGGCTTTTATGTGAAGCACTTTAACACTGCGCACTTGCAGCGCGATTCTGTAGTCTTCACGTCCACAAACTGAGCCCAACTTCAGAGACTGGACCTTTGCCCGCCTCCGACGCTTCTGAAACAACCAAGGCTCCTGTGCTCCCGGCTTCCTCTCCAGAGCCAACCACCAAATAAGATGGTAAAATGTGACTACTCAACGACAGGCTGTTTTCCCCTGATGTTGCTCTCTTGTGCAGCGGTTTTAACTCGCTCTTCGGGGGGCAGACTGTTAAATTAGCAAAATAAATTACAAAAATCGTCAAAAAAACCCAAGAAAAAACCCCTTTAGAAAACACAGAAAAAACATTAGCGATGTATTCAGCCAAGTCTAGCAAAAAGATAAAGATAATTTTCAAAAACTATAACAATACTTATTAATACAATAAACCAGGGGTCTTCAACATTTTTCAGGCCAAGGACCCCCAAACTGAAGTAGCGTGGTGCAGGGACCCCCTACTGCAGGGGTGTCAAACAAAGGGTCCAATCCGGGGGGACTTTACAAAGTGTAAAAATTAGTTGTTTTATTCATAAAGTAAACTACTGTTCCAGATACCTGTGACAAAATGTTTTGTGCCTTTGTAGATACAATGTGATCTGTAAGTGTAAATGATAAACTGAGGCATAATATTGTTGAAATTGCACCTTCTTTTATTAAGAAATTTCAGGTTGTTCATAATGTTTAGTAAAAAAAGATAGTTTTCAGAATGTACTTTCTTGCACTAAAACGAAGGAAAAAATGTGGAGTTGTCGTTATTTATAGGTTATTATGCTCTGATGTTACTGGTCCGACCCACAACAAATTTTGCTGTATGTGGCCCCTGAACTAAAATTAGTTTGACACCCCTGCCCTACTGTATATATTGTATAGAAGAGGCGTGGCACAAATTTATTTTAGTTCACCCCTCTCCTTTCCTCCACTCTGTCTCTGACTGTAGGTGTGTGTCACCGCCCTTCGTGAAGTACAGCGGAGAAGAGAATGTGGCCAACAAAGATCTGACCCGTCGAGGCATGGACTCCACTAGACCTCTGAAGGTGTGCTGTGGTATCTGGCACCAAGGTGTTAGCAACAGTAACTTGCGAGGTGGGGCCTCCACGGATCGGACTTGTTTACCCAGCACATCCCACAGATGCTCGATTGGATTGAGATCTGGGGACACACGCACCCGGCCATCAACATGATGTAAACAAAAATGTGATGCTTATGATGCTCACGTGCCCATTGTAGGCACTTTTGGTGGTGGACTGGGGTCAGCATGGGCACCCTGACCAGTCTGTGGCTATGCAGCCCCATACGCAACAAACGGCGATGCATTGTGTGTTCTGACATCTTTCTAACAGAACCAGCATTAACTTGTTCAGCAATTTCAGCTACAGTAGCTCTTCTGTTGGATCGGACCACACAGGCCAGCTTTTGCTCCCCATGTGCATCAATGACCCTGTCGCCGGTTCACCGGTTTTCCTTCCTTGGACCACTTTTGGTAGGTACTGACCACTACAGGCCGGGATCACCTCACAAGAGCTGCAGTTTTGGAGATGCTCTGACCCAGTCGTCTAGCCATCACAATCTTTCCCTTGTCAAAGTCACTCACATCCTTACACTTGCCCATTTTTCCTGCTTCCAACACATCAACTTTGAGAACAAAGTGTTCACTTGCTGCCTAACATATCCCACCCACTGACAGGTGTCATTGTAACGAGACAATGTTATTCACTTCACCTGGTCATAATGTTATGGCTGATCAGGGTACATACATGTGCAATGCTGTGAGGCTGCAAGTAATGCAAGAATATATATTTGTTAAATTAAATCAGAGCTGTCAGAGAGATTAAAAGCACAAATAAGGGGATTGTAAACAACAAAACACAAATGACTCAGAAAGTACACAAGGCTGCCACCTGATTGGTACAATCTCTGCCAGCAGATTCTATCTGCTAACTACGTAGATTACCCAGCTCATTCAGCAATCCATTATTGACACTAGTCAGCCCAGGGACATGCAGACTAACCTTGGTTCGGTAAAGCTTCGTCATCCATTAGCTTTCAGGTCTAAGGACTCACCCTTGCATTTCATTTACTCCAACATCATCTGTTCAGCCTTTCGGTCCGGAGATCAGAGTTGGTGACCACATTTCTATGGCGCTTGACATGACCTTAAGTTTTGGAGAGGACGGGTTTCTACAGTTACCATGTTCACTTCACTGGATACAGCAATTTAACCAGGGAACATGCTGAGACGCCCTGGACTCCGAACTCACTACCTCATCTTCACAGCCGTATGCCCCTCTCCTACTCACCCTGCCACAGCATGCAGTCAGTCCACAGTCACTTCCCATTATCCATAGGCATACCAATAACTTCAACTACCTGGGTCGTGCTTTTTCTAACATCTTGCACGTCTGCTCTTTCCGCAGAGATGCTCATGGGCTACCTGCTCCCACAACCAGACCACACATGCAGACTGACGAGCACAGCACCTCGGCACACCTGTTAAGGCACAGAAGTACTCCCCGACAACTCAGTCATCACTCAACCTAAGGATGTCCAGCTTTGCACAGATGCAGCTCCCTCCATAGCTTTCGGCGGCTACATAGAGGGAAACGGTCAAACCATGTCAGTCGTCGGCCGCTGGTCATCCCAGGCATGTTGCTCCTACATCCGCAACAGTCTGAATGATCTCCGTCAAGTCCATACGCTCATTTTAAATGTGATTCTTTTGGGGGTTTGTATTCAGATCAGGCAGAAACACGCCTGAGACAGAAGCCCCACTCTGAGTCTCTCTCTGCCTAGACTTCAGCCTGACAGACGACATGCCTCTTCCTCCTTCACCCCTCCCCCTCACAATCCTTCATCAGTCCTCAACACCCCTACGAAGCCATTACATCTTTAAACAAAATATTGTTGTGGCGTGGTCCTTGCAAGTGAAATTAAGTTAATGATTTAATGAGATCAGTAATTCAGAGCAGGAGCATGATACATATGACATGACTCTGTTGACATATGAAGTTAGGAGTGTGTAACCAGAGTAAAAGACTTACCATTTTAAATTATAATCATTTGACAAATTAATCAATTAAAAAAAGCTATAATAATTTGACAAAATACATTTTCACTTTAACAATAAAAAAAAAAAGTAAAGTATGAAAAGATTAAACATGTATTGTAATGTAATTTAAAACAGCAGACACATTAGTAAACAGACTAACAAAAATAAAAATTCTGAATGCTTACCAAAATATATTTTACAATTACTTTTGTATATTCTTTGAATAGTAAAATGCATAATTTCAATACAAATTAATTTGTTATAATAACTGTTCAGGGCTCGACATTAATAATAATAACAAAAATAATTGTGATCTTTATCAATTTTTCAATGTTGAAACATTTTATTTTGCTTATTTAATGGTTTGCCTCTGAAGAGTGCAAGCCACTGCTCAACGAAAGACTCGTTCAGCGAGCTATTAACAGCAGAAATAATTATTTTTATCAAAGCAAATATTTAAATAAACATAAAATCATTTATTTCCTAATCATTTGAATTACTACTAACCACTTTAGATAAACTAGAGTAAAATGATAATATTTAGGACAGTTTACACTGAATTCCGGATGTTTTAAATTATTTTTTGGCAAGGTGTTAATCTGGAGTCTTTCTAAATGTTCCTTTTCAGACGTGACTGAGTCTATCTGGTGGTAACCCTAACCCTGTTGTTGTAAACTTAATTAAAAAAGTTATTTTGTTTGTTTAAACATTTTTTTACTTTACTTTGAAAATAAATAAAATATTGATATTCAGTTCCTAAAGCGACTAAATATGAAATTCATAGAATATCTATGATTAATTTAAGGGATTGCGTCCACGAGCTAACAGTGTTAACATGAGGGGGTACCGGAGGGTGTTTCTGAAACTACTCTGTGGCTCGTATGAGAGCAGTGCAGCGCAGCAGCCATTAGCTAGCACACACAGGGACTCACATGCACTAATATGCACACGTGGCCGGCCGGCTATTGAAACACAGCACAGAGAAGCTTGGATTACAACACAAACAGAGGGAGAGTGACTTCCATCTCTGCTCGGGTGATTATTATGTAATATTAATGCTCTGAATGCAATGACAGATGATAACTGCTGATAAATGTCCATCCACGTATGGGCTTATTCCTCCTGTGGAAACAGTGTGCAGCTAAACTCTCCCGTTCTTGCAAGGCCTCACACTGAGACTATTTATACCTTTCTCTCACCAACACCACCCACTACTATCCCAAACTAACTGGTAACCTTCAATGATTTCAGACAAACAGGTTTGGGTTGAGTCAGAGGATGGAAGCGCAGAAGCTGTTTGCTCAAGCAGCAGGAAGATGACCTTTTGAGAGATGTCAGGTCAAATAGCTGCTGACAGTGTTAATATCTGCTCCTCCTCACCATAATGAAATGTAAATAAACAGAGATGGCTCTCAGCTGGAGGCTGACAGACAGAGTTCTGCCTCTAACAGCAGACAGCTGGGTCCTGGATGCAAAGCAGAGAGCCTGACAGTAATATGCCTACAGACTGACAGAAAGTGCAGTAGGAATATCTGTTTGTAGTGAAGGGAATATTACTTTGCAATATCTTTACATCACAGTAGCAAGCTATAATAAACAGCATCATATCTGTGAAATAGACATTGTGGTCATGCATCAGCACAGGAAACAGAGCCACTCGTGGTATGGCTTTGTTGAGTTTGGTGCAGCTTATTTTGCAGGGTAATAAAAGATTGTGAGTGTGCCTGAGATGTATTAGTTGCCGTGTTTGCACATCACAGAACATTTGAGTCCGTTTATTTCATCACCAAAAAATGATTCCTAATGATTCTGGTGACCATGACATTGACCTGCAGTGGAGAAGAAACCATGAAGGTTTGGCACCTGCTTCCATTATCAGAAGGTCCACTTGTACAGCGCTTACTTGTAAAAGAAAGATAATGACAAAATCTAAACATGCATGACCTTGTGTCTAGTCAAGTGCCTGCCCATCAATTAAGATACCATTATCCATTTTATGTTTACTCTTTGATAGTGTGCAAATTGTAAGTAAGTACAAGTACTCCATTTATCTTAAAACACTAACAATTGCAGGTAAGGACAAACTATTTTGTGAGTTATATGCGGCACATGGTCCTATTATTTTCTAATATTTAGTTTCACTCAAAATGTGTGCTCGATCAGTTCCTTCAGCCTTCTTTAGCCTTCAACCTTCTGTGATAACCTTTTTTCTGTCTGAATCTGTGTAGCCATTTCAGCTGTATTCACTTTTATTGTGAATGCATCAGAGGTTTTCATTACTCAACGGTACGCGACGTCAGAGATGTGAAGGTATCTGAAAATAATGCACACCCTCAGGCCTCCAGTATTCACTGTGGTTATGGTACTATCGTTTGTAAAAGAAAACTAAGAAAACTGATCACATAAAAAGACAGGAGATATTAGTTTCAGGTTGTAGTGTGCTGCAGCCAGTCAGTCAACACCTACATTCCATTCAAACCACAGGAAGTAGCCGAGCTTAACACTTTTCTACCCACTCAGTCAGTCACACAGCACCCTGGGCTCTGTTTCGTTTCCTGAGGGAGGAGGAAAAGAGAGAAGAACACTCTGAGTGATAAATAAATAAATACAAATATATCCTACAAACATTCCATCAGTGGGTATGATTTAAAATCCTTTTCTGGCAGCTTTCTTGAGTAGGTCTTGTCTTTTTTTTTTGATAAAAAGCTCCTTGCTTTGCGGCATCTATTTTTTTAGGCGCATTCTAATTAACATCTACCCTCCTGCCCCCACACTATTCCTCATTATGGGTGATGTAAATATATGTGCTCATCCTTTTTGATTTGTTGACAGGAGAACGTGCCAGTTGACAGCATGCCCAGTCAAAGGGCTTAGAACTGCTCATTTTAATAGCAGCTGAGACTAATATTAGGCACCACACTCATTGACATTCAGGTGCAAACAGCCGTGTCAACACACTGAGGACTGGGGGACTACGGGAGGACGGGAGGACGGGCACAAGAATGGGGGTGCTTCTATTTGTATCTTTTTAAGGGCGGGGTCTCTCTGCTCAGCTTCTTGAATATAATGCAACACATTTCCTTCTTGTTAATGTTAATGGCAGTATATGTGATAGTGATGCAGTGCGGGGTGATGGGGGGGGGGGGGTCTGGTAGAAGAGGCCCCCCACAACCCCCCAACCCACCTCCTTATCTCAGGCCGACAGTTGTCAGGAATCACGGGCAGAGGCCTGAGTTAGCGAGGCAGCGAGGCAGGCCTGGGGATATGGATCAAAGAGACAGAGCTGGAGAACCAAAGCAGCTCTGATCCCCCAACACTGAAACCCACTCTGTTCTATCCTTACTCGCCCCAGTCGCTCTCTCTCTCTCCCTCTCTCTCACCCCGACATCAAATAGCGAGCCAGAGAACTCCACCATTCCAAAGCAGGCTAAATCTTCCTCTCACAACAAACTGAAGAGAAAATGAGAATGCAAGAGAAATGTGTTCTTCTTTACTCGTGTGATGTGTTGATGTGTTGGGGTCACTGTGGAAAGTAATAGTTTCATCTTCAGTGGCAAGTCACTAAGTTGTCTGACCTGACAAAAACGGATTAGTGGTCTAGCATTACTGACGGTCTGACAGAAGAAAAAAAACTCCTAACCACTTAGAGGGCTCTAAAGCTAAATTCATGGGAATTTGTCAAAAAATATGGTTGAAAAAAAAAGGTTTATTTTTGCAGGCTTTCTGAGGGGGGAGGGGGGGTAACAACTCTGATGGTGAAGCTGTGAAAAGGGTTTCTATTTACACATGCAGTGCCACCAGAGGGATGGAATTCCATACTGTCATTTTGTCTTTCTGTCAATAAGACTTGGAATTGGCTGCATACTCCATCTCCACATGAAAGTCAGCCTCTAATTCTTTCCCATTCAATTTGAGAGGAGGAGGCACAGAAATGGCTTGTGTGAATTACATTCCAAATGCAATATAGCTGTTTCAAATTGAATTATTGCCTGTCAGACGAACAGCATATGGTCTTTCTGTAATTTTGAAGTGGAATCTTAGGAAATTCGACCTCCATTGTTATCTCATGTAAATGCCTGGGAGCATGATGAAAGGGTCAATGGCAGTGAACCCATAATGGAAAAGCTTCAGCTGAGACTCGGAGCCATTCAGAATAGAATGAGAGGACCATAAACACATGCAGCAGCATTCACTTCAGATGCATTTCCTGTCAGGAACGAAGACTATTTCAATCAAAGGAATTTACTGGAGCTGTTTTTATTTAAATGTGATGGAATTCCTTCCACAGTCAGCTCCTATGTTGGCTCTCTGTCCTGGCATATAACAGTGGATGGTTAGAGCAGTCCTGCTTCATTTCAATCTCTTCAAACCTGATTTTCCCTTCACATTTCCCTTTTAATAGCTTTAAAGTTATAAACACTGTGTGTGGATATAAATCCTCATATGTATTTGCTTGTTGCACTGCATCATTTAAAATAGTGTATATTATGCTTAACAGACTGTATTATTAGAACCAATGACAACATTTCCTTAAAGGCTGCACCGTCTCGTTTTACTGAATTTACCTGACACGGCGGCATGTTGCCCTTCTCGTTTGGGAGGGGGTTTCTTCTGCTCGAACTAGTCATTAAGTCCACTCACAACAACCTGTACAGCTGCATCTATCTCATCCACATTTATAAACCTTTTGATTGTAATTTTTCTGCCGCTGTTTTTGTGCTCTGGCACAGAATTGTGATTGGCTGGGGATATTTTGTTTTATTGTATTGTATGAGGTCAGGGGCAAGGGCAACCTCTCACTCCTCCCTGTGAGTTCGACACACACACTCACCCCCCCCCCCCCCCCCCCCCCACACACACACACACACACACACACACACACACACACACATACACTGCTGCTCCCTTTGTGAATGAGTCATCTAGCAATGAATGTTTTAAAATGAATATTCAAGACACTGCAGTCAGACTTTATCATTGCAAAAAAACAACCCTATTGGCAGATGAGACCATTCATTTGAATGTTTCTGTATTACACTCAATGGAAATCTTTATAACCAAAAACAATCACTGTCCCTGACCTTCACACCCTCACTCACTTACCCGGTAGCTCACTACATAAAGGACACACTCTGTCCTGCACTGGCACCAAATGTTGCCATTAGGCTTAAATTGTAAGGTGCACAATCATCCAGTATGCATGTAATTCTACCTTCATTTTGCATAAAGGAAAACTAATCAAATGCAGAAGAGAACAATGACGTTATCAGTCTGCTTTTAAACAACGCTAATGTTGAGAAAATCTCACTCAATCTGGCAAGGTATTCCAGCTGAGACCACAAAAAACAAAAGTTTAAAAGCAACTTTAACCCTCAGAACAACTAGAGGGTCTGGACATAAATGGTCTGACGGGTTCATAACAAATAAGTGTGGAGCAAGGCCATGTAGAGTTTAAATGTTGTAATGAATTCTGGAACTGGGAGCCAATGCAGAGATTGGAAAACAGGTGTGATTTTAGAATTCTGGATTCTGGCACTTTTAAGTGCTTTATAATTTGCCTTTCATCCCCCTTTTCACACACACACACACACACACACACACACACACACACACACACACACACACACACACACACACACACACACACACACACACACACACACACACACACACACACACAGATAGCATTGAACTACCATGCAAGGTGCAATTTGGATTAGTGGACGATCCGCTCTACCTCCTGAGCTACGGCTGACCCATACAAGAAGCCTCTTACTGTGAATATATTCATCGAGGGATAAAAAGCAGTGTTTGTGATGTTGGTGAAATGGTTCTGGACTGTTAGGACTGAATCAACGATGACAGCCACATTTCAGTCCTGTGTAGTTTTTTCCGGAAAGAAAGATGCTAAATGGGAACATGCTTAGCACCAATTACAAGGATTTCTGTCTTGTCACTGTTAAATTACAGGAAATTGAGGGACATCCAGTTGTTTATGCAAACTTTAAAACTAGCTTAATTAAACGTGACATCATTAGGAAAGGCATTAGGCCATTTACCTAATTAAATTAACCCGTAGAGGTTGTTTTATGCAGACCTGGTAGCCAGGTTTGCAGTGTTGGAGATGGAGCAGTTAGCTCATATAAAATCTGGATTATTTGAATATAAATCCTAGTTTGTCTCTATAGGGCTAGCAAAATAAATATAATTAGTTTTTATTAAGTGACTATTACTAACAACTGTAGATGATAACAAAGTAGAGAAACAACATTTGGATTTTGGGACAGTCCCAAATCGCAAATTCACTCTAGGACAGTTAAAAGCTTTTTTTGGGACTGTTCTGTGACAGTGGTGAAAATGTTTTGTCTGGAGCCATGCCCCAGTGTGAGACAGAGCCACCGGAGATTTGCACTATACTGAGTGCACTTTTGTAGCTTGCTGCTGTTTTTGGTCAAAGATCCCAGTAATTGTTTTCAAAAGGCCCACTATAACACCCAGATATCAGCTGAATAAATATATAAAAGGTGCCTCAATCAACCTGATGTGTAGTTTTCCCCTCATGTTTACTTGTGTTCTTCCCCTCCCGGTGTCTCCTGTGTGTTCCTGTGTGTCTCTATAGCTGTTTCTCAATTCAGGGGCTGCAGCCTTCAGAGGACGCGGCCTCCGCGGTCTTTAGAGGCCGGGTCCTCCGTATAAATCGTGTGCATGTGACATCACGCTTATTTCCCAACCCGGAAGTCAACCATGTTGGTTGGTATACACAACCAAGACTGCGGCCGTTCACGTGTGAGTTGCTGAAACGCTTCGTAATTTTCTTTGTATTTAAACGTCTAAGATTGAAAGAAAATGCTAATCTTGTGCGCAGTGTATAATTGTGTTATTAACGCTACTCGTGACCCAGAGAAACGGTTCTTTAGATTTCCTAAAATCATCAAAAACAATGATCCACAAAAGAGGGATGAATTACTGTCTACCGAACGCCGTAAACTGTGGTTTAGCAACATAAATCGTAAGGATTTAACAGATGAAAAAGCACAATTCACCCGTGTGTGTGGCGTCCACTTTATATCTGGTAAGAGCTCATGCTAAAGCTATGTTTTCAATGTTTACGTTAAACATTTGTGCTTATGATATACCGAACACTGTAACACCTTACTTCTCGTCACTAGGAGAAGCGGCAAAGCTTTATGATAGCAGCCATTTGCTCTTTTCTTCTGTGCATGTTGTGCATGGACGAGCACCCTGACATATTTCACTGGTTTGGTAAGAAGACTACCAACCCAGCCAGAAAGAAAGAAATTATAAGCATCTAAGCTCTTGTATGCCTTCATTTGTGCGTTGGTTGCCCACAGCGTTTGTAGCACAAGGTAGTTCACAATATCCGGATATTCAATCGGCGGTAATGACTCTAATTCCTCAATATAATCCGACGGCTTTAGCGTGTACGGGTCAAGGCCGCAAATTTGGACTTTTTCCTCTGAATCTTGCCTTTGCAGAGGAACTCCAGAGAGTCACAATACTTTGAAGAAGTCGGACTTGTATTGTTGTTGTTGTCCGCTTTAGACGCCATTGTTGATTTGTATACCAACCAACATGGCGTCGCACGCATACGTCACACAGTTTTGTCACGTGTTTGCACACGAAGAATACCGTTTTTTTTATTTTCACTCTTGATTGAAGATATGCTTTATCACCGGCGCATAATGTATTTTACATGGTGGAGGGGCATCTCATACACACTCTGGAGACCACCTCAGATGATGCATCAGGAGACAATAGCCCATCCAAGTCCAGCAGCAAACTTTATCTGTGTATACTGTAAATGTTATATTGTTTTATTAATATTTTTCTGTTTATAATAATCATTCAACCATTTTCTTTGTTCGATCATTCATTTCCAATCATTGATAGGTAATTAATAAATCATATGTACAATATAAATCCTTCTTGAACCTTGAAATCAATTACGTTTTCATTTATAGTTCATGTAAATTAAATACACAATATATTCATCATTATATATATTATTTATTTCAATTAATTTACATTTCATTTGTCAACAAGTTTCTCCAGCAGAGAGAAGAGTCTGTCCATCCTCTCCCTGCTCTGCTCTCTTCTGCCTCCGTCTCCTTCTCCCTAAAACAAAACTAAATATTAGAGCAAGTTTAGCTGTACACCGCCAAACAAAAGCAGATTAAGTTGCAAAATAAGTACATTATAAATAATAAAATATGTATAATCAATCCGAAAGATTTTTTAAGTGATATTCAACTGTCAGAAAACCAAGCAGGTAATATGAAGTATAAATTATCTATACAATCGCCACAATCTATGTAAAATATAAATCAACATTTAAAACTCTTAGGTTTGAAAGTTAAGGTCTTAAAAGTTCTACTTTCAAAGGATAACTTGCCAAGCTGCATCATACAACAGCTCCTAGCAGCTAGTTTAACGTTTAGTTTAAGCGTTATAAGCTATACGGTTATAGTTTAACGTTAGGTTATAGGTTATAGTTTAACTAACGTCCCGTAACTTAACCTATCATTTTAGCGAACATTTTATGTTATAATGTCCTTTGATTTTATAACATTAGTATCGTTAGCTATTTGAGTGAGTTGAAACCCAATACTTACAATTAAAAGTATATCCATTTGCCGTCACTGCTGGGATACCTGAGACCGTGAAGGATACATCAGATGTATCCTCCAAATCCGGGAAAAGAAGGCCGCATTTGCTGTGACGTAATCGGTCTATAAATGCGTCCTCCGAAGGCTGCAGCCCCTGAATTGAGAAACAGCTAATGTGTCTGTGTGTGTGTGTTTGTGGCATAGGCGTGGCGCTCCTTCATTTTCTACCTGCTGATTACGCACACCTGCCTTACATCAAGCTCATCACCCTGCAGTATAACTACCTGTATACTGCACCCTGGTTGTTCTTACTCTAATACTTCTCTTGTGAATCTAGGGTGCATCCCAAGTCCCTTAAATTGCATCTGCGTTTCCCACCCTTGTGTCTTTTCTTTGCGTCTTAGTGCCTCCCACCTACGATGGAGAGACACAGGAAACCATGCGAGGAGAGAGGGAACATCCACACATCAATATTGAGCATGAGTTTGGAGCAGCAGAGCGGTACCCAGTAAGCCACACCATTCCCTCTCACTCAGAAGAGCCGATCAGACACATCAATTTTGAATTTAAACATTTTCAATACTTATTTGCCTGCTTTCTTGTCTTGGCTCTTGCAGCAGCTACACACACACACACACACACACACACACACACACACACACACACACACACACACACACACACAATGGACTCTGGACCACAAAGGGTGTTAAGGGGGCTTAGTCCCCGAGTTGTATTTTTTGTCCCCTCTGCTTGTCTATGTCTGTAATGGTCATGGGCTTCCTGGGTTGGAAGGAATGGGTAAGTCGTACTGTTTTGTTTCTGTTTTTTTCCAAGACACACTGCCTTGGTTTATCATGTCAGGGCTTAGAGCAGGGATGGGAAACTTTGTGGATAGGGAGGGCCACAAAAAGTGTGTCCTCACTGCCAGAGGGCCATTTTGATTGATTTTGCAAATGGAACACCAATAATAACAGTACGTCTCTTTGTAGCCTCCCAGGATGATTTGGTCCAACAAACATCTAAACAAATTTAAGTCAAGCGATCAAGTTCACCACTGGTCTAAAAACTGTGAGAATTAAATCACACACAAACAGAAGGACTACAAGATATAGTACTTGGATATCAGCTACACTTCATTAGAGCAGCCTGCATTGACGGCAACATCTGTTAATTACAAAAAGAGAGACACTCTCTGAAATTAATGATCCCAGTCACTAGTCAATGAGATTATTTCTATTCTATTTTTCCCCCTGAAGAGTGAAAAGGATTCTCTTTCCAAATGAACATCTTTGTGGTTGAAAGTTCAAGCCAGAATCAATTAAGAGCCATGGAGTCAAACAATGTAGTTAATTGCACAGACTGAGGAATGGAGAATACAATGAATCGTAAAATGTTATTGTACTATTTCAGCCGTTAGCAAAGCGGTGTGTGCAGTTAATTCAGCACATCTTCCTAATGTAATAACTTGTAATACTCAAGTGCTTAATTCCACTAAATCAACACAATGCATTCAAATACTATTAAAAAATGCTAGTGATTATCTGGGTGTACATGTTCACACAATACTAGAAAGTATATCCATGATACCCGGGATAACAGCATTACAGGTTGCACATTTACTCACCACCTCCGTTGTAGTGATTCGGTGAAACAAGGGCTCATCAAGTCTCTGACATCTTTGATAAGGACACTGACATCATGTCTAACACCGAAATTGGTTGACAGGTTGTAAGGATTGAGTGAGTGGCCACACGGCCCTGTGGTGCACTGGGGGTTTCTCATTGCAGCACTGCTCCTCCTCTATCTTTAGGATTCTCCCAGGTCACGTCTGTGGCTCAGGAGGTAGAGCAGTCGTCCTCCAATTAGAAGGTTGGAGGATCAATTGTAAAGTTCTTTGAGTGGTCGCAAAGACTAGAAAGAGCTATTTAAATGCAGTCCATTTTACAGTAGAATCAATCATTTTTTTCATTACTTCATCAGCCCACCTCCGTCTTAATGACATGTGTAGGAACATCATGATTTAATGAGCAACCAGCCTACACTGAAAAACCCAGAAGATTTACCAGATGCAACATGTAAATAAGATATGTTTGGAGTTACCAGAATAAGTGTATCTTCCCTCTTTTTGTGGAGGCTAGCCACATCTACCCACCTCCAGCCCATGTGCAAAGCTAAAACATCCCAGGCCAGTGAACCAACCACTGAACACAACGATGAAACTGGTATGGATCCTCCTATCCAACTCTCAGCAAGACAGCAAACAAGCCAACCCACCAAAATGTCAGCGTAACAGAGCATTGCTTGCAATACAGTAATGCATTACACAACAACAATGTTTGGTTCTATCAACTTTGCTTGGTCCACTGCATGTTATACATCCTCATGCAACTTCTATAAGTTACAGTAGTCCAGCAGGTCTTACCTGGGGGGAGAGTCCGTTGCTGACAGGATTGACGTGGTTGCTAGGTGCTGCAGAGCTCATAAAGGAGTCAGAGTAGCTGGAAAAGCTGTGGCGGTTGGAAGCGAGACCGTAGGCAGAGCTGCTGTCGGTGCTGACCAGACCGCCCTGGTGCATGGTGGACGGAGGTAACGGCTGGGGACGGTGAAGTGTACCGTTACCGTCTGAAGGGAAAAACACAACAGCACATAGCTGAGCAACTGAAGATACACAATCTAAAACCTTCCTGTACCCCAGTCTATTTCTTCAATTGATCAAGCAGCAAAATATTCTGCTAGCAGCTTCTTCTGCCGCTTAAAATGACACATTTTACTGGTGTGGGGTCAAACTAGCTGTCACTAATGGCACACATGCTCTAGTGCTCTCCACCACTACCAACACACCAAATGTACCTCATTTTGTGGTTTTGATGTTTGTTTTGGAAGAATGATTTTCACACCTAGAGAATCTATGACAAGCAGCACTGAAGCTGTTGAGGATGCCCGTGGTGGAACTATACATTACTAACTTAAACTCTAACGCTGCACGATAGAGTTTAATTTAATTTGTCATCTATGTTTATATTAACAATATAAAAGTGATATCTTCTCTACCTTGGGACAGAGTGTTGGTTGGATAGCTGGACTCTGGCAGCTGGTATGTAGGAAGTGTTGGCATCCCTGTGGGAGGAAATCCACCTGGCAAGAGGTGGTTGAAAGCTGCTAGCTGATTGGCTCCTGCTTGTTTTCGCCACCTGGCCCTTCGATTGCTGAACCAAACCTGGGGGGAAAAACGTTCATTAGTCATTTAACTATCAGATTTGGCTTTCCTGTTTCATTGTAATACAATACAAATGAGCTGGAAGCTGAAGTTGTGTTACATGCTATGTGTTAATTGTTAATTGATGCTTCTTTGTAACTGATTTATTTTGTAAGTAAAACCCTTTGACTTATAGTTAGTGAACAGTTTAATGCAACTGGAAGTGTGTATCACAGCTGTGGAGCTATCTCTGGCAGAAGCACTAGCACAGACATCGATGGATACGCCTAACATGCACCCAGGCTCACTTATGGCTGTGGTTGGATGTACTCAGTAGTGTGCTCTGTGACAGCATACCATACCCAACAGTGGTGTCATGGTGTACTGACACACCGGAATATACACTTTTACATCACTGCAGCTAGGTGATAGCTTAAACCACTAGTAGTCAGCAAAATATATTTTCAAATTCTTTTCAGATTTGCTACAACAGAAGAGCTCAAATAAGGAAGTTTGAAATGCTAACAAATTGTAAAAACAAAAAAGAGATGATTCATCTTCGACATGGAAGAGAAAGGAAATGATAGTTGATGTGGTGTGTGTGCACTTCATTGTGTGTAAATGGAGTGAGTGTATGTGGTTAATCATGCGTTGTTCCTCATAGACTTCAGACAATACGTCAATAGGATGAATAAAGAGGAGATCCTACCGCTTCACACGTGACTGATCAAAGCACGGAACACACTTACACTCTTATGGTTTCTCATTCGGTATAAAGGCTTTGCAAATCTAGATTCAATTTCATCAACTAGATTTAATTTTACAAAAGCACACAAGAATAATATAGCAGGTTTCTGTGAGCCAAACGACCCCTTCAAAACCATCTCTTGATAAGATTTAAGCCAGAAACTTCACTGCTGAGATTTTGCAATCAAAGTAAGAATTCCACTCATATTGCTTGATTTTCCAGTATACAATGCATGTCCAATACCAGCTTTCAGGGGTCTTTCCTTAATGTAGTAAGTTCGTAAGTAACCGTGTGGAAGTGGAAGTGGGGCATGTGTCTGACTTTCAGGAAGGAACCAACATTTGGCGTATTTATGTATGGCATCATTCATTTAGAAAAAGCTATTTAACTTGAATAATTTCTTTGTTGGCTAACCTTAACCATACCTGAAGCATAATGTAGTAGTCATGGATGTATGCTGTAGGAATACATGTGAATAAATTAAACTTGAAGTCACAGGATCTTCAAACAAAAAACAACAAACCAATGACATGCTCATTGTAATTCCTCTGTAAGTGCCCTTCCAAAGGAATTGGAAATACTGCGTTAGTTTCTGTGTTTTAACATAATGTTATTTAAGTGTAACTGATAATGGAATAAGAATGAGAATAGTTCTGGTTGAAATTGTGATATACATTTTATGACTTAAAAAAAAACAAAAACAGAAGATTGCAGGTATTTTTTCACAAGTCTGACAGTTGCAAAGGCCTGTCAAGTAAAAAGTAAAAAGTCAAAGTCCATCAAACATGGCTGTTGTTTCAGTTGTTACCTTGAAGTGCACATCAATGTAATACGAAGAGTAATTGAAAGAGCACTGCATGTTTTTACAGAGATGAGGTAATTACCTCGTGACTTATATCACAGCTGACCACCTGCATGATGCACACAAATCACATAAAGAGACCATGCAAGACTCAAACAATAAAGGAAATAAACTAAAACTACATTACAGCCTCATATGTATCATGTAGGTGCATTTATTTAGTGTTTCAAATTAAAAGGAAAGATGTCAAACATACACACACACACCGCTACTCCCTATTCCAGTAAAGTGATCCAAATCAGGTAGATTGTGAAATGACAAAGGGGTGTGTATTGCCAAAAGCTAAACCATTTTACTTTTTCAACTTAGCAGGGCACTCAATTCCTAGTTCTTAATTAAAGCCAACAGAAAGACAGAAGCTCAGGGCAGGTTTCAGCCTGTCACTCGGCAGAAAAATGCACTCAGAGCCTGAATGTGTCTCCTCCTCACACTCACTCTCCTACATTAGAACATGCTGCATTTTTATCATTTGAATCAAACCTTACAATACCACACACACACACACACACACACACACACACACACACACACACACACACACACACACACACACACGCATGCACATCCAGAGCAGGAGCAGGACTCTATGTATTGCCTTGAGCTCTTTCTCCAGGAATCCTCCTTTTTCATTTGGAGCAAATGGAAACATGCCTTTCAAGTGGAGAAGATCATTTGGACTCCTATTTCTGTAAAGGAGACTCGAATAATTAGAACAGGTGTTGTCGCCCTGAGGTTCTAGAGAAGCAGAAGAAGTCTGACTGATCAACTCAAGAGTCCAAAGACATGACTGTGGAGAGGAAAATAATATCACCTCTCATCCAGTCACATCCTCCTGACCAAAGCTACAGAAAACACTGTGTAACACTGTGTTAATGCAATAACAGAAGTTGCAGCCCTAATAGTATGCACACTAACTCTGTCTATAATACTACACACACACACACACACACACACACACACACACACACACACACACACACACACACACACACACACACACACACACACACACACACACACACACACTCGACATACCTCTTTCTGTTAAAAATTCTTTCCTCAGTAAAAACTTCCCTCCATCACTCTTTTCACAATTTGTACAAAACAAAATCAATTATTTTCTTTTTTGCTACCACTAGGTGTGTTGACAGGAGAACAAACTCCCTCAAATATCTGCATTCTATAGTGTAGACTGCCTCACCTGACACTAACATCAGCATCATACATCATGACTGCCCCGCCAAGATCTGCCTTTTAATTTGTGTATCATCAGCTGAAACTAAGAATTGTTGTATTTTCATTAGCTTAGAATGAGCTCTTTATCTTTTACATAAAGTGCGGATCCTATTCACGGAGTCCACCATGTTGCACCGCCATGTTTCTACAGTAGCCCAGAACGGACAATCCAAACTAGAGAGGGCCTTTCACATTTCACGTTAGCTGAGGGGAAACCGTAACTTCTCTACACTCGTGGAATGGGAAGGTTGAGCAGGGGCGTTGACACTCGTCACAGCTCCTGAGCTGTGACTAGTGTCACTTTCTACTGGTCTACTTTCTCTTTCCACTAAATAGGTATTCATCAGCTGATTGAGTTTGTTATGTTGCCATGGAATTGTAGATGTTTAAAAATCTTAAAATGATTCTAAGCAATGACAGTTCATTCTTGACAGTTGACAAGTCAACATGGATAAGGACCATATGGTACGGTCAAAAGCTCCAGAACAAAAGAGAAAGTGGACCTTGAGTTGGGATTGTTTTGTCAATTGTACATTAACTGTTCCTTTTTGAAAATCAGTCTGACACCTGTGCTAGTGAAAGTAGAGGTGCGTAGATCATGAAGGTCTGAAGGTAAAATAACTAAGTGACAGAGTGTGGACTGCTTCCATGCACACTGGTTTCTCAATTTCGGTTTTTCTGGGTTTTGATTGACCCACATGGCTGTTGGGGATTAAAGCTCCCATGAGACAACCCAGACCCTTCAGTGATCTGCTTGAAAGTGGTGGGAAATACAGATTCCAGCCAAGATGTCAGGGATTGAGACATGGATGAGGAATGCAGAGCCCAGCCCACTGCTGAAAAGCAACAGCTGTTGTCAGAGCTCTACAGTATTTTCTCTAGCACTACTGAGGTGCTGTCAAAACCTAACAGAGACCAAAGACAGGTTCCTTGTTAAGATGTGAACAGCTGTTAGAGTCTCCACCATTATACTGTATGTGTGTGTGAATAATAGTTCAACTCAGTGGGAAAATATGGAATTTGGTCTGTTAAGTATTCCAATAATGTGACATCTTGTTCAACAGTACAAAACAATCAAATCATACAGTTTAACAAAACAGAGTGAGAAGAACTGTGTGTGTGCATGTATATCAGAGCAGAGTGACAGTTCACATTCAGCACCTTGCTCAGGATGTAGTAGTAGGAGTGTGTGGATAATGGGTGGATGATGGATGGAGGGATGGATGGGTGGATGGATGGATGGATGAGTGGGTGGATGTTTGATGTTAGTGTATTACCTGGACCCTGGCCTCAGTGAGTTTGGTCCTCTGGGCCAGCTCCTCCCTGGTGTAGATGTCGGGGTAGTGGGTTCTTTCAAAAGCCTTCTCTAGCTCCTCCAACTGCTCTGCTGTGAACGTGGTCCGACTCCTGCGCTGCTTTCTCTTCAGGGGGAGGTCAGGCTCTGATTCCACGTCCGACACTTCATCCATCCGACTGCCTGAACAAACACATGGAGGGGATTTACATTTTGAATAGTAAAAAGATGCCTATTGGATAATTGTTTATTCCTGGACGTCTATTGATTCCATTAATAATATACATTATTGATCAAACTGATCCTTTGAAACTGAATGTAATACACTTCTTTTGGATGTTAACTGAACATACAGTACTTTAACCAGGGGTGCCCAAAAGGTCGATCGCGATCGACCGATGTAGTGCTGGTAGATCGCGCACCGTTAAAAAAAAATATATATATATTCTTCCAACGGAACCCCGTGCCCCTTGAAATTCAAGTGTTTTGTTATTTTCTTGCCTTGCGCGTTCACATTATCTCTGCTCGCTCCCACACACTCACACACCTACAGTCAGAGACATTGCGGAGGAAAGGAGAGGAGTGCACCAGCACCACCAGCACCGTCCACCCCCCCCATCCGCCCCCCCATCACACGAACCTCAGATAGCAACCCCCCCGTCGCAGCATTTTTAACACAGGTAGATCACTTGGACCTGGTCATTTTCAAAGTAGTTCACAAGCTGTAAAGGTGTGGGCACCCCTGACTTAAACTAAATGTGTCTTTATTGTAAGCTATCCTGTGGCTGGGAAATATATATGAGCTGTATTGTATTTACAAGGTCTGTTCTTCAAAATGAGGATCCACAAATGGCTTCTAATTACACTCTCCGGTACGTGTATTGCTTTTTACTGCTGCAAAGCATGACCATATAGTAAATCACATCCTCACTTGCTCAAAGCTGTTAAAGTGGCAAACATCTAAACTTAAAATGAGACATGTCATGAGACGTGTGCATTACAATAATATACAGTATATTTAGTTATTCAACTTTACATTTAAAAAGATAGCTATATAGTCCCTGACCAAGGTTCTGAGAGCAGTTTAATGTCATCTAACGATATCTGTATTTAATCTGCGAGTATCCAGTTACTTAAGGTGTTATTGTCCATCATTAACAAATGAAGTGGTTCACTGTTTCAGAGGCAGTGATGAAGACTTACTCAGAAGCCATGTTCACAACTTCCTACAAATACAGAGAGAGGCGAGCAGATGAAGGAGGGACAAATGATGCTTCAAACAGCACAGCCTGCAGTGATTTCTCTGTGTGGTTATTTTTATGACAAAACAATTTTCTTGTGCTTGGTAAGTACAATTCTATATCAAAACCTGCATATCCAACTATCCCCTGGGGCACAGTGCTGAGAGTTGGAGTGGAATGAGGGGTGCTAATCTCTCCAGACCACCTTGGTGATGATGTGTGTAGCACCATTCTTCCACGTTGGGCCTCAGGGCAGCCCAGACAAACACACTGGCAGGTTGAAAATAGTCCAAAAATATTTATTGTGCAGCTGATTTCACTCACACACAATGTGTCCATGCTGCTGTTCAGAAGGAGCCATGCAAGATTATCTGACGCATGCAGATACCCATTTCAAATGAGGCTGCCTACTGCTCACCAGGATTGGAGAGCAGATATAATGACATAAAATGATCTACTCTATGTAGAGGAGTATAACATCACAGTTCAGGTGAAATCAGATCAAATGTCATATGGAAGGTTTGCAAAATAGCAAATGTATATATTTTTTAAACTTCCACAACATATGGAAGAAATCTAAAATCTGAACACAATGAACTACCTGATAGCCCTTCACAGTGAGAGAATATCACACAATCATATACTGTATATGCTACATCAATATTCTCTCCAAAAGGAAATGGTAATGTCACACCAGCTGGATAATTTAGTAAAGGTTTTGTAACGACAGGAGAGGATAAAAACTGTGAATACATTGAATGACTATGTTGCTAAAACAAATACTGGCCATATAACATATTAAATCAAAATCTTTAAGTTTATTAAGGCCACTGTGATTTTGGGCTTTGTAATAAAATATTACAATCCCAAGACAAACATGGTGAAATTGTTTGTCCAGAACAGTGTTCCTATATCTCACTATGAGGCACAGAAAATGATGGCCTTTGGACACCAAAAACACATGTAACACTAACATCCTACAATGCTACCCATGTCTACAAACTACTCAATAAAAATAAGGCATGTCATTACACAAAATACACCAAGGCAACATGGTTAGCATGTTTGAATTTAATATGAAAAAGCATGGAGCATGTATGCTCTATGGCTTTTTAATTTGGTGCATTTTAAAACCGAATGTGCGGATGTATGATATGAGTTAGTCATATGTCGCCCAGCTTGCAGAATGCAAGCTGTTTTTATCATTTACATTGTAAGTACATAATGGACCAGGCCTTTTTCTCACAATCGGACGGACTGAAAGCAGGATTTTAGATACATCTCATACAGTGGGACATGTTATGGCACAGATGCTTCAGCTTGTGATGATTTAGGTGAGTAAAATCTGTTCGGACAGAAAAGATGCAAGGTAATGTATTTCTTAAATAAATATATTGTGTTATAGTAAATTCTCGACGTTGACTATAGCAAGTGGAGGGCAGATGTGGATATTTTCAGTTTGTTTGTTTGTATGAGTGCAATCATTGTGTTCAGAAGTTGGTCATGTGCTGGTGAAGTAGGAGAGAAAAGGCCCGTCAAACTGCCTTAGACAACTACAGGGTTGGCTCTGTAGTTTAATTAAACAAGGAATTAAGGGATTAGTGTGAGGCTCCTATTACAGGCCACTGGAAGAGTCTCAGGGAGAATATATTTTTGTATTCCCCCATAGTTGCCCCCCTTGAAAGCTCCCGCTAGAGAATTCTCAACGGATTACATGTGGCCGCAGGACATGCTGCTGCATTAATTAAATCAATTCTTTCACCATTTAGTCCCTGCAAAGATTTGTTTTCCTAAATACTAAGGTAAAAACATATATATTTACACACATCTTTAAAGAAAGCCTCCATGTAAAGTCTACGTCTTGTTTGTTGCTCGTCGGTTGGTGCAGGGATGTGGGGGGGTTGCTGCAAAGCAATTTGGCTAACTTAGTGTGACAACACTTGAGGCCGCTGCAGTGGGCAGGGATCACTTTCCAAAAGGCACCTCCGAGTCCTCGGGGTGCTGCTGCGACAGGATGGACTCTATTTGTTTTCCCTCCACATGCTGCTAGATTTAAGGGAGGAGAGAGCAGAGGTTGGAGAGAGTGAGGGATGTGAGTGGAAATGAAGCTTCTTCGCCTCACAGTGTTTTCTTTTTCCTCTCTGTCTCTGTCAGCCCACACTTTGTGGATTTGGCATTCAAATGAAAGAAACGTCCGTAAGACTTGTTGTTCTTGTTTGCCTATTTTTTTCTTATATTTAACAATCTTACTACCAAACCAGTCTATTTTCCCTTCCACAGTTTTAGGACTGATGATGGCAGTTAACATATTCCATATTCAGAAGGCAGATTGTGTGTACAGCAAACACAAGTCTGGAACAGGTGCAGCATTTTACAAGCTATTAACTATATTGATGCAATACAGTACTAATGTTAAAGACAAGTGGACTATACAGTATATGCACATTAAAACATATCTTATATCTTGATGTGCATACATGAGACTTAGTTACTCTTCAGTTCTAGGCTTCGCTAATGTATGTAATAAAACATGTCTTCTCTCTTTCCGCTCATGCTATCTGTTAGCTTTTGTTTGTCATTCAGATTTCTACCTCCAGACAGTGTCCCTGTTTCTCTGAATAATCCAAAGACCTCTATGTGAAATGTTTTTAACGGAACTACTTTTTATACAAAATAATAATAATTATAATAATTAAGTGTTTAAAGTGTATAGGGAGAGTCAGCTGTTTTACCATCATTAATAATTAGGTAACATCTGATAGCAGATGAGAGTGAGGAACCCTCTATGTGCCTGTGTTTTGACAATAATATTTAATTTGCACTTGAATTATTTTTGCCCTTAAGTATGTCTTGCCAGAGTAGCGACTTTATAAAAAATGGGTCACCTGAGAGCTGTTTTTAGAAGCAGAGCGAAGAACGAAGCTCACGATAATTGGACATGTAAATGGAACAGTGTCCCCGGCAGGGTCTGGGCAGTCGCATTGACAACCTGAACACCATCGGTCCACGCTCGCTTTGGATGGCAGCACAATAAGGATCCCCAGGATGGAGGGGAATAAAGTTTGACAGGCCGGTGGATCAGGAGGGTCAGCTCCTCTCTCCAGCTGATAATGGAAAGCAGATTATGGTAATGAGCCAGACGCCTAGAGCCGATAGAGCGGCTAAACCTGGACTTCATCTTTGTCTCCACCAGATCCCTCGATTGGCATGCTACGTCTTATCGGGAGAATTGGAGCATGGTGCAGTTACTCACACACACACACACACACACACACACACACACACACACACACACACTCACACACACACACACACACACACACACACACACACACACACACACACACACACACACAGGGTTTGTAATTGTGTATAAATAACAGCATGGTTTTGTTACAAAGAGAATACGATTAGTATAGAAACACATCAATGCTTTTATTTTTATCAGACCACTGGCATCATGTGCAGGAACTATAAACACACACGCACAATTGCACACACACACACACACACACACACACACACACACACACACACACACACACACACAAACATATCTGATTAAACAATTATGGTCCAATACCATCCAAGGCTAGTTATTCATTGTTGCGGTTCTGATTACTTAATAATAATAGCTTTAATTCCATAGTTATGTTCTAGGGAGAGTGATTTATCACCAAATAACACCCAATTATGTTTTCCAGAATGTCCCTCTGAGTCTATGGCTTTCAAATGTTTTAATTTGACGTTCACTGTTCTGAAGAATCAATCTAAAATTGAATCAACTCGAACACGTCCAAAGCTTTCGGTCAGCTGACGGTTTGTAACTGATTTGATTAGCAGACTTTGCTACAGGTAGCATGCCTCACGTTCTCAAACCAGCAACTGGCGACTTGACAAGCTGAGTCGAAGGCGACAGTACCCGCCGGCCTGAGTGGGGCTGTGGTGAGCCGGCTCACACCACTGCAACGTCACCTCACAAGTCTTTGGTCTAAACCGGGCTTTAGGTCCCAACACAAGACAATTTTAAACAGACACCAGATATTAAAGCTCTACTTTATTTTTTTATAAATAAATTCTATTTATTTTGTTAATTGTTAATTGACTGTGTATATTTTCTGTTTATTTTATTTCCCATCACAAAGGTCTAAATGCTGTTTTCAAAGCCTCTCTTGTATATACGTATACATACGTATACATACGCATACATAAGCATATACATATATATATATATATATACACATATATATAGAGAGGCTTTGAAAACAGCATTTAGACCTTTGTGATGGGAAATAAAATAAACAGAAAATATACACAGTTAGATAGATAGATTCAGGCATCCAGTAGCTTAAAACATGACATACAACAATTACCCATCTAAACCCCCCCCCCCCCCCCTCCCGCCATTACAAATGTACATTTCAAATAAGACTTAAAATAAAATTAAAAAAAGTAAAATTAAGTGATAAAGTGATAAATGCTAGAAATACAATAAAACTGTTATAAATAAAACCCGTTATAAATACAAAGTGAAGGTAAAAGTACATGCTGTTGAGATTTGAAATTGAATTGAATCTGTATATATACATATATATATATGTATATATATATATATATATACATATATATACAGTATATGTACTGTATGAATATATGCTCTGAAGAGCTGGGTCATTTTCAAAATCATATTAGTTCCAGTATAATTACTCTCAGGATCTGCTTTCAGTCTGGCTCCATAGACGCTGACCAGTCAAACAAACATTGGCTCAACAACTCATACATATATTAGAGCAAAACCATTTTTTTGCAAAATGGCATGTTGATGCTGCACAACAGCGTACACAGCTGTTGTGTTTGTGTATGTGAGAGATGAAAGAAGGGTGCTGTCACTGATAATGATCTCTTTCTCTGCTATCTGCTCAGCCTGAGGGCAGCATTTAATCCACCTGCCTGCTCTGCTCACTGCCTACACTCTACATTGTCACACCATCACTAGCTGCACACACCTTCCTTCAACATGACAGACTGTCAAGTGAAGTCAGTTTTATTATTATCACCCAGAATCACTAACATCACACACCAAATATTTAGTTTAAAAACGTTGTTGGTGTAAATTCAAATGATTAAAATCTGTATCAAAGTAAATACTGTGGAACTGGTTCTGGTGGTAAAGCATTCTCCAACACAGGAACACTTCAGCATTTGTGAGTGTTTGCTCATTACAAAGATGGAGCAGGACAAGTTAAGCCTTGCTTTGCACAAAGAATGGAAGCAGCAATCCTCTCTCCTTGTGGTTGTGACAAGTTCACCCCCCCCCCTCTCCCCCAACTATAAAATAGCTTTTAGTTCATTCAACACTTCATTTCATTGGCAGCATTTCTTGGGTTGAAATGTAATTGCCGCCTGGATTTTGTTCACTGGCATATTTTTTCGAGTCCAGTTTTATATTCCAACATTCCAACATATTTACCATCCATAACACAGACCGAGTAAACAGAGAGGGTACAGACTCCCAGCAGCAGGACGACATCACAATGTCAACTCTGGGGCTCTTGCTCCACCTCAGGCTGCAGGTGTGTGAGATGATGGGGACCCCGTGACTTCGAGAGGTGCTGGCTGTGGCTCCTTCTGCTGTCTAGTCTGGGTTGCGAAGGCTCTTTGGACGCCTCTTTCTGGTCAGCTGCCTCAGTGACAAAGTGAGCTCACATTAAACAACGGAGGCCCGGGAGCCTCCCAATGCCTTTCAGGGCCAATAGTGGCAGCACCTCAGGGGGCTGCTGGCCATGAAAGACCCCGGACAGCCCTGCTGCACTCTACAGGACTTCAGTAAACACTTCCAAACTGAGTCACTAAAGTTGAGCAGTCGAGCAAAGTGCCGCCTGCATATTTAGGAGTTAAAGAGGTCAAATGGTGCTGAGGCATGAAATGGAACAGATAGATGGGGGAGGTGGTTGGATCATAAACCAGATTTATTCTATTTAGGTATTGTTTTTAAAATATTATAGTTTCACATTCCTGAGCAACAGCATTCATCAGCAAGGTTCAAATACAGCGTCTCAGTGTAATGGTACCTTTATGTGTTTATTACAATACATTTACTGTGTGCCTGCCACTGCAAATCAAACGTTTAAGTTCATGTATGTCACCTTTTGAAAGGGGAGTTAAATAACATTTCCTACATAATTCTACTAAATGTTTTCTTTGGATAAACAGTTCTCAGTTGTTCCTTGAGGTTTTGATTCAATAAATATGTATATTTGTTACACAGCTTACAGTAATATCAGCTACAGGTTCATTGAATCTTTGCTGCAATGGCATATTTTCATTTGACTTGCAGATTTTTATGGCTGTACCAACAATACAGAGCCTTGAATTGAAGGTCTGAACATTCCTCTAATTGAGGCCAAAGCCAAAGTTTTAAAATGTATTCAAAGAAAACAAAAGAAAGTAAAATAAAATCTGCCAGTTGGCACCAGGAGCCGCTCCGTCAACAATAGCCTCGAATTCAAGCCCAAGTGAGCAAAACTGAATTGAAGCCGAGACCAGCGCTGCGACACCATCGCTGCCTCTGCACACGCTCCCATTCACACAGTTCAGCATTGTTCCTGCCTTTGTTCCAGTACAGCTCCAACATAATGGTATTTAGTCACAACAAATCCAGCAAAAGTGTATAGTAAGCAGCAGGAGTGGAGCGTGTGCAACGTAGGCAGTTTTACAATGATGAGTAAAATATTTGCCAAAAGATTTAGGAAGTCTCTAGCATACTCTCTGTGCTGAAAAAAAATAGTGGAAAAATCCCAACTTCTGTTGTTTCACTATGAAAATATTGACTTCAGCCACAAACATATGGTCTCACAGAAAGCTGCAGGATCTGTGCGAGGCGAGCTGCGTGCTCTTAGTAAACGCTACACAGAACTGGCACTGAACTCAATCTACCCCACACAAAGATGCTGGCTTTATCAGGGCATTATTTCTTAGCAAACTGCTATTAATGCAAAGTATTTATCTTCTTTCCTCCGCAGGCACTGGCATGCATGTGTCTTTATTTAGTAGATAAAAAAATAGCCATATACTAAAATTGCCGACTGTCAATATAAACACTGATAAAGATTAGAGCTGGGAGCAAATATAATAATAAGAGGCACTCTTAAGATATATTCGACACAGCAAAGCCCTCAGTGGACAGCTGCAGGCTTAAAGAAAGCAATTGCAGAAAGTTTTAAAGAGCAATAGAATAATCTTATTTTGGAAGAAAGTAGATTAACAATCAGAGCAGCGCAAAGAAAATGAAGTGATTTGTTGAATCTCTTCACAGACTCTGGTTAAAAGGTTTATAAATACATTTGTAAGAGATGGATGGATAGGTGAGCTTTCTGTCTGCTTCTTGTTACTCCATCCCTATGCTCATGTCACTCTCAGGCCTCTAATATTCAGTATGTGTAACACACACAGTGCATTATGTGGTCATAAACCAGTCATCTGTGTAAAAGCATTAACAGTGTACTGTACATTCCAGGTGCTATTTCAAATTATTCTAATTCACAGTAAAAGCTGTCAATTGATAGTTGCAGCAATAAAACACGTTACATTTTACAGAAGGTTTTGTTTCATTAGGGTTGTGATTGGTTAACAACAATGCTAGTTTGAATTGGACCAATGTGTGTTACAGTTTAAGATATCCAATACTTGAGTACTTTACCTTGTCATGTTATACTTTATGGACCATTAGAGCATATCAAGAACAAAAGCATTATAGTAGTTGTAGTGTTTGATGTGAGAACGTTTTAAAGGACAGTCTGAGGCTTTCAGCTCTCAGCACATTGGTTCCTACAGAAGATGTTTATCTATAACCTCTTAAACCCTAACACCTAAAAGACTTCCTCAAAGTAACTCAGGAATAGCAACCATGAAGCTGCTAATGTTTGTCATCTTTTGAAAGGTGCCTGGCAAGGCAATATCACCATTACAACCAACGGAATATCTTCTACTACTCATACTGACTATACATTTGATGAAAATATACTAAAACACATCCTTTATGATACCATTTATAGAGATGTACTCAGGGGGTCTCCTTGTTTTGACTGTTATATTTGGGGGGTTTAAATAAAAAACACTATTTATATCCATATAACCATTTTACAAATAACATACATTTACTAAAGACATTGAAATAGTAATAAACACAATGAATATTGATCAATATTCACACATGACTGAAGAGCTACAAAGGCAGGTACATGTATAATGCCAGGCCGCCCGGTGCTGTCTGAGCTATGCACAGATGTGTTTAAACTGGGGGATTGTATTGTGTAAACCTCAGTGCTGTCACTGTGTTCATGCAGCCACCAGATGGCCACGAACAGCCAGAGCTGTCCAGAGATCCTCACTCTGGCGGGACTAAAATGGCTGCTGACTCCCTGAGGCTAACTCTGACTTCCTGTTAGCCACAATTTGACTGTAGATCCGTAAGTAACTCAAATCTGCCATTTTAGAGAGAAAAAACATACGTCTTGGTGAAATATTTTGCCAAGGACGTAGATTTATGCCATTGTGAAGTTGTTCTCTTTGTTTGCCCGTTCATCTTGGACGCTGTGAGTTTCGAGTCATAATGCGTTTAGCTGCTTTAGCCAGCTTGGAATTTAACGTTTCCAGCAATACCAAACATGTTATTGAAGACAGACGAGAAAACTATCGGATCCTTTGAACACAACTTGCTCTTATATTCACAAAGATTATATTTGTACGACTTTATTATTAAAAATACTTCATAATAAGACATACAGTAGGTTTACGGATTCTGAAAGATCCCATGTTTTCAAAACAGTATAACTTGCATATCTTGTATAAATAAAGCATCTTCCATCTCAATCACAGAACATGAATCATGGACCTGGTACTGGGCCTGTGGGGCTCACAACACCTCACAAATATAAAGTTTCACTTCTAAAACAAATATCAAGGTAATTTCCTAAAACATACTTGAAAGTTAGTCAAACAGGAGGAAATCATTCATTTGTTGGGAACTATTTTCAGCGGTGGAACTACTGTGCATTTGGTAGCATTTGGTATGTGCTGTACTATGAATTTAATCGGGTAAAAAACATACACGGCATTAGTCTCCTTGTAGCACTCGTACAAACTACGTTGTGGGTCTGACAACAGTGTATTTTAGCAACATGTGAGGTATGTTGATTGAACGGTGCATTGAAGAGTGGGGTTGGGGGAGTATGTAGGTGTAGTAGAGCAGAGTATGCTTAAATCAGCTCCGTAGTTTCCAGTGTAAGACAAACTCTGCTCTTTGAAGCTGAGTTCTCCCTTTTGCAACTGGCTGCCCCAAAATGGTTGCATTCAGAACTGGCCTTCACTCTCACAGTTGGTGGACAAGCACATTTTTGATTTGCAGCACTCTAAGGACATGGTTATTGTTTTTGTGTATGAGAGCAAAATAACACAAAGAAGGCAGTGAGAAATATTTCAAGGATGGCTAAGGGCTGTTTCCCATCCACCATTTGGGGAATAAGACCATGCTGCCATTTTCCTCATTCCAAAATACAAACAGAGAGTACAACAGGAAGTCAAACCCTGTTCTGACCAATCAGGAGCCCTGCTGCAGGACACATGTGGAATGGGAAATGCTTTGGGCCAGAATCAACATGTTTATGGAAGTTGCCCTGGGGTTCAGTGCAAATTATAGTCATGGTTAAAACCTTCCCCAATAATACCACACTGAATAGGTGCACTACTGTATACAACTCAGGGATGGCTTCCAAGATCGTGGAGAAGTACAAGACAGCCTCTTACGACCTGCGGAGAGGGGTGAAGGAGGCTAAGAGGTGATATGGGGACAAGGTGGAGGGCCAATTCCAGCAGTCGGACGCCAGAGGCATGTGGCAAGGACTAAGGACAATAACGCACTACAAAAGGGAAACCCCACGGACAGTGAGCGCTGGCGCCTCTCTGGCAGACAAACTCAATTACATTAATGTTTTGAGGCTAACAATGCTAGTGCTAGCCTACTGGCCCCAGACAGAGAGGAGAGTGAAATCAGAGTTTCGGAGCATTTCAAGACGGAAAAACACCCAGATGGCAGCTGTGGTGTCTGGACAATTGCCTATCACTAAATGTCAGTGAAACCAAGTAGATGATTGAGGACTTTAAGAACACAAGAGGAACTACACCCCCCTACACCCCCCTTCACTTCACCGAGGACCTCACATGGTCTGTCCACATAAACATCCTGGTCATAAAGGCACAGCAGCACCTTTATCACCTCTGACGCCAGCAGAATTTCAGAATACCCCCACAGACTTTTAAGACATTTTAAAGCTGCAGAGGTTTAAAACCTGGAGAGTATATGTTGTCAGGGATCACCACCTGGCAGGCAGAGAGTGGTATGGTCAGCCAACTTACTACAGGGGACATACAAGACATTTACACTAGCAATACAAATTCATATTGATTTGAGTTCACACAGTTCTAGAAAGAGCAACAGCTTTGACGTAAACTAATCTTTAAACTGACACTTGTTAACCTTATTTCTGCACTCTCATCTTATTTCAGTGTTTCATCTTCAGGTAATGCTTCATTTACTTCAGTATCTTCCATACAAACAACTAACAGAAGCTCCAAAGACTCACCATGTTAGGACACGTGTGTGAGCATGTATGTGTAGCCTTTCCCAGAGTTCATCTGTTTTCTTATTGATTCATTTTGTCTCTCCTCAACATTCTTTTTTATGAAATGAATTGAAAGCAGTTAAACATTAGGAAACATGCTACACTTCAGTTCGGAAAAGAGCAACGACTACAGACATAATAGTATGCTGTCGGCTTATTTCCCTAATGGTATGAAGACACCCGCTGTTTGGAGTGGCTGTAGTAGGCACAAGGTTTTACTTCCACCAAAACAGAAGTAAAAATGTGCAGTGAGTGGACCACAGCAAACCCTGCCACTGCAGATGTACATTCATTCAAAGCAGGAGCATTTGAAACGCCGTTCAGCTCGGCAGCACCGAGGAGAAGCTTTCCTTTCAGCGTTTTGCTGTTGTCTAGCTCAATCGTGTCACTTTGAGGGAGTCTATTCAGAGGTATTCATGCGTCTGCGTTCAGGCCACAATGGCCGCCACTTTATAAACTGTCAGCCTGCTTGCCACAAGCCTTTGGTTCATATTGTTTTCCTTTCTTTAATAAACTTGGAGGAGTTCATCAACTCTTTCAATGCCAAATGCAGGCACTAAATAATAGACGGGCCTCCTAGTCTATTTTAGGTTGTTTTTTTTCTCCTATTTTTCTTGTTAGCAACTGGTTGTGTATCAGCAGTACAGGCATGAAAGCAGACTTACATGTTGTTTTGTCGCCACATGCTCAACATCTATGGCACTCTGAACAGGGCTAAACATGCTACACTATGCTGACTTTAAGGCCAACGTGGGGATGGGTAAATTCTTCATACCAAGTCTTATATTTTCAAACGTAAATCTCTCAATACTTCCTGCTACAATCAGGCTGTATCTCAACCATTACTATCATCACCATCCCTGAGGAGAGTAATGACTTAATTCCAGAGACACATCATTTTGATACTCTCACCATTAATATTACACAACATGTGTTCACCTGCACATTTTGGAGAAAATCACATTAATCAGTTTTGATAAATGACATGAATTTGAAGGGGTTTAGATAATTAAGAATACATTGAAAATCAACACATTATTTGTAAACCGATCATGTTGTTTTAAAGGAGTACTTTAGTAAAAAAGTGGATTGTATTTAGAAATGTACTGCTGTTTTAATATCTCAAACATACAACTGTACATAATGTTGAAGTATATTGTCACCATAGACCAGGGGTGTCAAACATGCGGCCCACGGGCCAAAGCAGGCCCGCCAGAGGGTCCAATCCGGCCCGCGGGATGACTTTGCAAAGTGTAAAAAGTTGTTTTGATCATAAAGTTAAATACTGTTCCAGATACCTGTGACAAAATGTTGTGTGCCTTTGTAGATACACTGTGATCTATAAATTGTAATTAAAAACTGAGGCATAATATTGTTGAAATTGCACCTTTTTTCTTAAGAATGTTCAGGTTGTTCATATGTTTTGTAAAAAGATAGTTAATTAAATATGAACATTTTCGGAATGTACTTGTACTTTCTTGCACTAAAACGAAGGGAAACATTTGGAGTTGTTGTTATTTATAGATTATTGTGCTATGATTTTACTGGTCCGGCCTACTTGCATGTGGCCCCTGAACTAAAATGAGTTTGACACCCCTGCCATAGACTGTAGACAACTATTAGACGTAGCCACCGCTTGGCATTTTGGCTGTCGCCATCTTGGTTGGAACCACAAGACGGTTGAGCTGAGTACAACTGAATGCTAAACAAGACACAATTAATGCTGGACGAGCGCCAGAAAACAAATCTGACTTCATTTTGCAACCAGTGGAGTCGCCCCCTGCTGGAGACAAAGGATGCAGGTTTATTGAACTTCAATGGCTTCACTTTTCCGTTTGATTGTCACGCAATTTCCATTTCACTGAGAGATCCTGTAGTCTGTTTCTGGACTTATCATTAAGATTTATATCAGATTCAAGTGCACAAGTCCACACAAGTGCAATGTGGATTGTTTGGTTCAGTAAATCCAAAGCGCATATACAGTCATTATAATTGACTGTGGTCAATTAGACAAGTATATTTACTTTATTTAACTACACTGGGGATATCAGAATGCCGTGCGGTCTCTAACAAGGATCACGAAGGATTACTAAAGACTATTTCTGAGTTGTACATGTTGAGTGTTGTCCCATAATGCAATGTTCAACAGAAACTTTGGAGCTGCTCCCAACTGGAAAGGCTGTGGACTGTGGTGTGATGGCTAAGATTAAGAATAATCCTGAATATGATGATTGATGCAAAAAAACCTGTTAAATCAGTCTTTTTCACTGATTTGCAACATTCCTTATAATGGCCTAATACAATCAGAAATACAAATGTGATAGATTATAACCATCATAATACATTGTAAATTGATAGTTAATTAAACTTTATGTATAATATATATATTTTTTTAATTCTATAGTTTCTGTTATTTTATTATTAGTTTGTGTTATATGAAATAATTTATTTATAAAATAAATATTGTATCATAGCTGATAAGAGACGATAACAAGAGTTTCATGTAGCACACATTATAACATTTTATATATTAAGTACTTCATTAATTATTACCAAACGATTTAAAAGCTTTAAGAAATGGTTTGTAACATCTACAGACGTGACAGATGGATGGACAAGAAAACAATCATTACCCATCGACAGAGTATTTACTCTCTGTATTAATAATGTTTGTAGATGCTTCACGAAAGTATTTATTTAACAAGGTATTATAATCCTCCGTTTATAATAGCATCAAAATAATGTTTGTAGATGTTTTACAAATCATTAGCAAATACTTAATATAGTAAATATAATGTTAAAATAACTTAAATTATAGAATTTCTAATATGATCAAACATTATTAATTATCATTCCATTGTTTGCTAACAGTTAAATAACTATTACCTAAAGTTTAAATTACTCTTCATTTACCATTTATTATTGATGATTGTATTAAAGTGTTACCGACAGTATAGCGCATTATTGTTTATTTTGCTGCTCTCAAAGACTGTATTACACATTATTATTATTGTTATTATATAATAGTATTATTATTGTTGTTATTATTATAAACTGGTATTCAGATGGGTAATTTAATATAATAATTGGATAAGGGCTCACTGCTTGAGGAGTATGAATATGATGTGCTTCGAACTTCAGTCACCAGACCTCCACCTCACTGAACACGTCATGTTTTGCAGTAACATGTGAGACGGTGCTCTCCACCACCATTGTCAACACACCAAACGACAGAATATGTTTAGTTTCACACACTTAAAGAAGCTGGTGGTGGAACGACACCTCACACACTGCATGTTGGCTTTTACCTTCATTTGTCACCTGTCTGTTCATCAAGATATTTGTTCACAATATTCATTCATAATACTGCCGAGGTCTAATTGAACATGCATTCTCATAATTCCAAACATAAAAGACAATACAGTAAAATACAAATGTCTCACTAAGCCAAGGTAGGTCCTGTCCAGAGCGCCGGATCTGTTTCCACAAGGCTGCAGAGTGAACAACGCTCAGCCCCCATTGTGAGAGTGTGTTAAATATGTGGCTCCAATCATTTTAATGCAGTGGCGGAGAAATGGCCATTAATCCACTTTCATACCTTTCAGTAGCGTGAACATTTACTCTACCCCAAAAAATTGCTGGGCCTTTATGCCACAGTAATCTCTGTATATTTAAGGTCATTTTCTATCCAATTACACTGGATGGTTGCATTTGGTGAATGTGATTTCCTTCATGGATTGATGGAGAAATCAATGAATAAGCCTTCTAATAAGCACAAGCCCTCTGGATGGGACATTCAAACAGGATTTCAGAGATGCATTTAGTCACTCGGTAAAACAAGTCCTTCAACCATTCTCCCAACAGCCGATCTTTACGTTTACCGATGATGTGAAGAGTCAGTTAGCTTTATTTACACTCTGTCTCTATGATCAGATTCAGCCCATTCTTTAAAATATTAAATGGGAAAAGCAGTTTCCGATATTTTTCAAGGACCAAAGGCTATATTGGGCTGTCCTGTTGAAAAGCAGGAGGCAGCATAATCAACATGTAATCTACTGTCAATGTTAACAATGTGCAGATCATCTTATTATATTATTATATATTATTTGAGCCACATATGTGTGTGTTTGATCCTGCAGCTCGCAGTGACAAAGACACCTCCATGTTTTGCTGGACAGCCAAATGTCTTCCTACTAAATCCTGACATACTGGCAGCTAACAGAGCAATCAGGCATGTTGACCTCTTCAACCCTTCATTTCCCCCTTGATACTTTTCTTGCATTTCTTTTTAATAAGAAAATGAAATATGAAAACCCCAGGATGTGTTTTGTGACTGGTTCTGTGTGTGAACAAACCGTGAGCACTAAATAAGTTTGTTAAAAAAAATTTTTTTGAATAATGTACATAATAACAATGTAACATTTTTACTTATAACGTATAATATATATATATTATGTAGAATAACAGCATGCGTGACACACATTGTAAATCCAACTGGAGCTGCACCGCTGCACGACCGGACCTCTGGGGGGTTTACCTCGAGACTCACCGAGGGCTCAGTTACAGACCAACCAAAGTGTCAACGTTTTATTAATTAGTTGTTGCCATATTGTTTGTGCCATGTTTTGTGATTCCTCTGTTTGCCATTGTCGTGTGTATATCCTTTGCAAATTGTCTGCTAATGGGATGCCCGAGGCTTCTGACTGCCCTCCACCCCGTTTTGACTGTTTTCTCTTTGTGCACTGCTCCTCTTTTGTTGGCTGATCAGCTTCCCATTGGGTCACCAGAGAAGATTCTTGGCATTTGTTGGCTACATGAAAGGAGGATTAAGGGATGGCTACTGAACACTCCATGGCAAAGAAGTAGGCTGCTATTGTCCTATTCAAAGCCCCCTCCCAGTTCAGCAGCTCCCCTTTATATATATTGGTTTACTCAAAGACATCCCTAAGAGGACCAAAGTGCTGCGAGAAATAAAAGAAAATCAACAAGTAGGTCAGCCCCGACAGAAATGCTAATGGCTGTTGGAAAAGAGAAGAATCTGTACAATTAGCTGTTTCTAATTACGACAATGTAGTAAACTTTAAAACGATTGTGTTATTATTACTATCATTGTTATTATTGTTATTATTGTTATTATTGTTATTATTGTTATTATTGTTATTATTGTTATTATTATTATTTGTGACCTTCCTTTTTATTGTATTATTACTATTATTATTATTATTATTATTATTATTATTATTATTATTATTATTATTATTATTATTATTATTATTATTATTATTATCATCATCATTTAATATGTGACATTTCTGGAAACCACATGAGCTGCTAGAGTTGAGAATAAATTCAGTATCCTCATTAATCATCTTTCAGCACAATCAGATTATGATATGACCGTAGCATGTTATTAATGAGTTTCTGATTATTGATTCAATTAATGATTCAGAGCAAGCTGTGAGGAACTAAATGAGTGACTGAGATTTTTGTTTTACTGCATATGTTGTTTGGTCTTATGTTATAATCATCATCAGATTGATTATTTGATATGTGACTTTGCATTATCTTGCCAAATTGTGATACATCTGGATATTATTAGGAATCACGGGACATGGGCTGCTGCTCAGCTGGTAGCTAGGGCGACCCATATACAGGCTGAGTCCTCGCCGCAGCCTCTCCCCGTTCAGGATCTGAAGCTATACTATCATAAAGGCAGAACAGCCCAGAAGATAATCATGGTACACATATTTAATGTGTGTACATTTAGCAAATATATTTCACATGAAATGTACACAAACACATGTGATAATTCACAATTATGATTCATAATAATGGTGGTTCCCATGTGAAGTCATGAATTTCTGGTTTTTAAATGTGATGTCTTACATTTCATGTGAAATAGCTAAAAATGTGACACATGTGAAAGTGTTGTGCTGGATACATATGTAGAATATCTTTCCCATGTGAAACTTACACATGTGCATTGTTATATGTTTAAGCAGCTGAAACCTCTTTTACATTAATTGACTCATTCAGTTATTACCTTATTAATTGTGTCCTTATGCAATTGCTGATGTAATGTTAAAATTCAGTCTGTTACACATATAACCACATAAAGTGTTCTACCTCACATGTTCCAGGGCTGCTACTCCGTCTTTATTTCCAACTTTTCTCAATTCCGCTCCTTTATCCTGTTCCTCTGTGCTGCCACAGTGACCCAGTTTCCCCGTGGGGATCAGAGTGTGATCTTCTAATGCTGCCCCTGCCAGCTTCCTGATCCAAATATTCACCCCTTTATTTTACAGAAGGAGAGGGAGACATCCTGAAGTGATGAAATATTCAAAACAATCATCTGGCCCTCCGGCTGGATTTTGTTACGCGTACTTCAGGCGCCCTGGAAGCTCACCTGGCAGAGCGGCGTCCCCTGTACTGAGTCCTCACTGCAGTGTGAAAATATTGACTCATTAGTTGTTTAACGTTCTGTCCAAATGCTAAATGATTTCCCTCCAATATTCCAGGAAGAGAATCTGTTCCTCTGAACAGAAACAAAGTGATGGTGTTGGGGGGGCACAGAGGCCCAGACAGGTCCTGCCTCATGCGGCAAATGGGATTTAATTAATAGACAGGCAAGCCTGAAAGCAGCTAATATGGTAAACTCTCATTTTGTCAGTGCCACCACAAATGTTTCTGATAAGCAAAAGCAGCAGAGGATCAAAGCCTCTAAGCTGCTCACTTTGCTCTGCTCTAGAAGTGTGAAACACAGTGCGTGAATCATGTCCTCAGGTCTGCCTCAGGTCAGCCACCACAGCTGCAGGAACCAGCAACATTAAAGCCTCAGTGTTCAACGATCTCCCTTTCCATATTCCAATGACAGCATGTCTTCGTACATGAACCACCATGCCATGTGTCACTGCTGTTTACACAATATTCCTAGGGGAGTCCAATTTCACATTCATTCCATGTGATAAGGCTGATGCCCCCAAAAGGGAAGACTTCCATTCTTTAAACCCTAAACCTTTATAAAACACTTTCTTCCCCACAGCTACTGGCCTCATCAGCACGGCCCGGGACCCCACTGCCAGACTCTCATCTCCCCCACAGACACCAGGCTTTACACCAACGCTCATCTTTGTCCCTGTATCTCTGTACACTGCAGACCCTTCCTCGTACTCCGAGCTGTCAACCTTTGCATATTCCTCTGACAGTGTCCACTTTCAAAGCAGCGCAGCTCTTCCATTTATATTTGTTCACAATAATTTGTTAGTTTCTTGTACACATTTTTTACATTATTACTAACATTATTTAGGGTTAGAGTAATTTTTAGAATACCTTTTTTCCTCTAATATTTTCTCTTATCTTACGTTTTAATTTTCTCTTACTGTATTTGTGTATGCATCATTATACAAAAGCAAATTCCTTGTATGTGAAAAATGACAAATGCCTACACTAACTGGACATTATATAAGTGATTTGGAAGAGTGCATTGGTTTAGGGTAGTGGGACATTTCTTTGACGAAAGACCTGACTTGAACTGAATTATTATTATTATTATTATTATTATTATTATTATTATTATTATTATTATTATTATTATTATTATTATTATTATTATTATGTGCTCCTGAAGAAGTATTAGATGTAAGAACGGGATCAACCATAACTAGATGAATTAATAATTGCATGTAACCAAACATTCAGTTTATTAACATTTAGAGTTATGATGATTTACATACCATGAGCTGATATGAATTTGTCCTTTCAATATTTCTGGCTGCATCCGGCCATTGTGAGAACTGAAACGAATGATCAGGGCTGATTTATTACTGAATATTGCATCATTGTAATAGAGTACCTTGACTTGTCAGATATATTTTTGATTGGATTAATTTTACCATAGCCTAACACAATACTTTATTGTATTACAATTGCAATACTGTTGATTTCTTTATAAATGTTTCTAAAGATTATGGCTACAGTTAAAAATGTTAAGTAAACACAGATTCCTCGTGTGTACATTAATTATGTGTATAATCATTACCATTCAGTCTGTCCGTCAGTTTAAAGAGAAGCAGCAGAGGCTCAGATTGGAGAAGATGGAATCATTTCTGATTCCATTTTCCTGATTATTATTTCTGCTGCACATGTGCTTCCAGCCCCTGTGACTTGTTTTATATGTCTCTTAAAAATGTGAATGTTTGGTGTGAGGCAGCAGGGGAGAAAGGGGAGGTTAATCCCAGTTTAATACACTGATGCACAGCCCAGGACCGAGGCTGTGATGATTGTGTTATCTCCAGCCAACATTTGGGTCTCCCTCAATTTCAACCCGGCAAAATAGCTGAGAGAAAGTGCAGATGGAGTGGAGTAAGTGCGGATGCCCGGGGAAAAGTGTTATTAATAGCTGCAATAGAACTTCCAACAGCCTGTGCTCTCTGTAAAGCTGCCTCTTGTCACTTCCACTGGATTTGTTTGAAGTGCTCTCTCCATCCTCACTGTCAACCTTTTTTTCTTTCAACCAGGCTTATTCTAAAATTGATACTTTTTCCCCCTACATTAGGTTATGCATATCTTTGTGAAACAGTACATTGACAGCATGCTCCCTAGAAGTGCAGAAGAGTGTGAGTCAGTGGTGGGTAGAGGGGAGCTCATCACAGATTGTATATGTTGTAAAAGCAGAGGTGACTATTCATTACACCTGCCCTATAAATTAAATGTGTTGTCCTACTAGAAATACAAATGTTTACAGTGTATTCTGGAAACTATCATACATAATGTGGTAATCTACTGTATATGATAATTATGTTGTAGCTTTTTATATAGTTTCAACCAAATATGATCAAAATAAGATCTACAGTCATATCTTGTTGCAGAGATATGATGTAAGTGTTATCATTTCTTCTATGGAAACGTCCGTTGTGAAGAGTAGAGCCTGCTATTCAGTAACTGGTTCATTCTAAATATTGAATTATGTAGCTCTTATAATGCATTTTATTGTTTTATTTTCTGTGTATTTGTAAGTCATTTTGTGACTGGTTTTAACGGTTGCATAGAAATTAAGTTGACTCATTTGCAGCTAGTTTACTTTTAACTGTATATTGCATATCGTATGGAAAAACAGAATGTTATCTAATGAAAAATAAAAAATGTAAATAGTACTCATCCATGTGTCTCAGTCACAGTAGCCCACAGTCGCACCTCTTTCATTCAGTCTAATACTGCTGATCAAATTCACTCTGGCTCTCCCTGAGATTCTGCCAACATGCCACCAAAAACAATCCCATAAAAGCAAATAAAATGAATATTTAAATACAATCTAAAAACACGAGAAGAAACCTTAAAATCTTATGAATTTGCGCCGCAGGCACCACACCTCGAAGTGAGCCGCTGAAAGATGAAAGTGAAAAGAAATAAAAGGCTCAATTTAATCTGCTTTAAAGCCCTCAACAGAATGCATATGCCTGGAACTGTGAGAGTGAGGGCTGATAGGGGATAAATATATTTCTTACCATGCCTTGGAGCTATTACACCCCTCTCCAACACAGACGCCTATTCAACAGACACCGGTTTCATTACTAGCTGTAATAGGCTAAGTCTTCAAATTATTAAATGCCAGGCCCGGATGACAGAAAGACACTAGGCTGATCTTTTGAAGAACATGAAAAGGAGGACAGTTGTTAGCGTTTGAAAAAAATGTCCCCAGTCAAACCAGTGGTCAGGAAACACTGGGAGCTGCAGGCTTTAAGTGTAATTAACAAACGGCCGTTCCTGGCAAAGTGCTCCAAACAAGCCGGACTACAGGACAAACAGCACGGAGGTTATTCTAGAGCAGCCGCTCAACTGTGTGATGAAGTGAGCCAGCATCCACACTTTGTCCCTAGCTATCTCTGACAAAACAAACACATCATATAGCAAGTTCAATTCACGATGTGAAACTTCTCAAATAATTGTCTAAGTATCTCATAGAATATATATATATATATATATATATATATATATATATATATATATATATATATATATATATATATATATATATATATATATATATATATATATATATATAACCTGTAAAATCGACAGGCCAAAATTCCATCTTAATCATTTGGCAAATACTTTTAGATAGTATTTATCATCTATAAGTATTATTTCATATTATTATGTTCTAATATTTATAGAATCCCTTTGGACTATTACCCATCGGATTTGCTGTTTTGCTCCTTAAAAATATTTATTCTGTGCATATTTCATTTAAAAAAAAAAAAAAACGTTTTAAATAGTTGTTACTTTAAAGCTAAATCCATTTTGTATATTTATTTCTCCTGGTGGCATTCAATTGTATGAATTGAATACATCTTTATATTGTCAGGTTATCACATTTGATAAACGTTTCTGTTTTAATTTTCAAACGTTTGGTTTCGCCCGCCGATACAAATCAAAGATTGTTTTCGGGTGAACTTGACGTCCACACACAACCAGCCGCTGTGAGGTCACTAGCCCCCGGTGGGTGTGCGGGGTGTCCCTGTCAGGCCTCCTCTAATTGATTTTGACTGGCACATCGGTCATCTGTCAGCGTTGCTTTCAAGGGAGCGTTTAAGCAGCGCCACGGGAGTCCGATCCACTCCACCGCGCCCCATCATAAATAATGAAGCGGCCCGATGTGTGCTGGGAGATCAGCTTAAAGAAGCAAACCTCGACTCGACAAAACGCCCGTTTAGGCCCAATTTGTAGACAATTCATTGCGTAGACAGTAGTCCAACCTGCAGCTGTCAACACAGTCTGCCCAGACATGCCGGGCTGTGTGTCCTCCTCGGGCCTACCTTTGTCACCGAGGATGCCGTCGATGCTGTGTTTGGTTTTCTTTTCTCCGTCTTCATCCTTTTTATCACACTCGTCCTCATCTTCCTTTTTTCCAAATCGAGCTCGAAGTACACGGCTGATCGAACTCACTGCGAACACAGAGGCAGCTTCAGTATGCTTATAATAATAATACCCTGAAGATAATAATAATAATAATAATAAAAATAAGCACACAGTAATGATGATAATAATAATAATAATAATAATCTAATACTAATAATATACACACATTAATGATGATGATGATGATAATATTAATAATAATAATAATAATAATAATAAGCACACAATAATGATAATAATTATATAATAATTATATAATAATTATATTCATTTGAATCGGAAAATAGCGGAGAATGAGAGATTTAATTAAATGCGGCTTACCAGAGGAGGCCTCACCTGAAGGGACTGTGCTTCTGTCACACACCCCGTCCTTCAGCAGCTTATCCCGGATCTCCCAGCTGAACATGCCGGGGTTGTCCCGCTTGTACTCCTCTATCCGCTTCTCCACGTCCGGCGTGGCTACCTGCTGCAGGTGGGACAGCATGACAGACAGAGGAACAAGAAACAAGGACACAATGTAGGATAATGAGTACAGGCTGCAGAAATGCGCAAACGTGTAAAAAATAAAAATGTAGTATGTAAATGTATTATTATCCGGTTCTTCACACCCTGGGCTTGCTGCCTCCTATCGCTCCGGGCCGGATGGACCCGGTCTCCTGGTAGCGGCAAAGGATCTTGGAGACACAGCCGTGAGAGACCCGCAGCTGTCGGGAGATGACGCAGGGCCGGATCCCATGGTGTGCCATCTCCACTATCTTGTGGCGGATGTGGTTGGGCAGTGGCCGGCCGTTAATGAAGACCCCGCCAAGCTGGTTGACCCGTCCCTGGCCCAGAGGAGTGGACACTGTAGGCCACACAAAGTCACAGATGGAGCGTTCTTACTCTAACATTTAATCATGAAAGACAGTCAAAGGAAAAGTTGCGTTTCCTGTAGTCTACGTTTCCTAATTCAAATTAAATGTAGGCCTAAACATATTCAAAGGACCTCCTATTAATCTATCAGGTATTCAACAGTTCACGTCTGAATTGTAGCAACAAATTAACATTTTCGTTAAGAGATTGCCATTAACGGAGGCCACTTCACAGTTCCATCCGACCCCTTTTGTTGTCTTCATTATTCACCATTGCTTTCCTAATATTGGAGGAATCCTCTATTGTTTTCTATTTCATAGATTTGATTTCCAGGTGTAGAAACGCACATGTCTTGTTCACAGACTCTGTCTAGGTTTCTGTCAACACTTTAAATGTGTTGACAAAATAGTCCCTGGGTGATAATTAGCCTAAATGAAGTGCAGCCGAGGACCTTTAATATTTAACCTAGCAAGCTAAAAATATTACCATTTCAGTGAGATTACACAGACATTTTCAATGTGTTTTTTTATGCGAGTTCTTCACGAAAAATAAAAAGTTTAAGTAGCCTACTTAAGTCAAGTCAAGGATACAAGGATCAAGTGTTGTCATTCTGTAACACAGGCGTGCACAACGAAATGCAGATGTAACCCAAGGCATCGATGCTACACAAGAACAACATGGAAACAGAACAACAACAGTAGTGCATTCCTGTAGTGCTTTTTAAATTAATTTGCATCAGGATGTCTTTGCTATTGTAAAGCATTGTCTTTCATGTTTAGCCTTTCAAATTGAGCTCTTAGGTCTTCCGTCTCCTCACAAGATCTACAAGGCCCATCAGGCTGCTGTGGAGCCGTGTCCCCCAGCTGCTCCCACTGAAGCCTACCTTCCAGAGGGAATCCAGTGCGGGGATAGTTCTGTCCGGGAGCCGGGCGCATCATCCGCGGTACCGTTCCTGGCAAAGACGACATTGTATCATTAAAAAAAACACAAAAAGAAAACAAAAGCAAAACAAAAGCAAAAAAGACGGGCACGTTTTAAATGTCCAGTTCAAGTGTAGACTTGTTAGTACACTTGTTTTGAAGGAGGAAATGTCTGACGGATCCAGTGTGGGGCGGAGGAGAAGACGGAGATTAAACAGGTTTATCAGTGTGAAAGCCCCAAAGCAGTCAAGCGAGCAGGACTCGTGGAGCAGGGCGAGGAAATTCGGCGGCAAAGTGCACTAAGGGAGTCCTTACACTTTTAATTTGCTTACAATATAGAAGTGCTCTGTTTCTGACATGAGCTTATTTAACCGGTGTAAAGGCTGGACTACTTTGACGATCTCCCGGACATGTCTGGACCAGGCGGGCTCGTGAGGGGGGACGGGTCGCGAGCACCGATAGGTTCTTGGAGCTTTCTCTTTTTCCAGAGAGAAAAGCTCCAACAAGTTGCAGCAGCCAATGGGAGAGAAGGAATAAAGACACACACATACACACACGAGCTCTATTTTGATGCAATACATGTCTTAATCATTGACTAATTTAAATGTGTAAAGTACCTCAAACACTGTTATTTACTTTCCAGATTAATTAGGCTATACATTATGATGTTAGAAATATTAGTAATATGCTATTCGTTGAGTAGAAAAATCATAACCATCATAACTGCTATCCTTATCATTTATTTAACATATTTTGATATGTTGTGTTTAGTTTGTAAAAGTTGGAATGTTAGTGTTTTCTTCCACTCACTCACTCTCTCTCTCTCTCTCTCTCTCTCTCTCTCTCTCTCTCTCTCTCTCTCTCTCTCTCTCTCTCTCTCTCTCACACACACACACACACACACACACACACACACACACACACACACACACACACACACTCACATACTTTTCAGATTTCATGCTGGAAACTAAAGAATAACTTTCTGATCTGTCATGCCAATAAAGCTTATTTAATTCAAATAAGCTTTATTGGCATGACAGATCAGAAATCCATATTGATGATTAGTAATTAATATACAATACTATTCAAATGTCAACAATCGTATCAAATACAATATAAAAAAGCCATTAAATAATAACATGTTGTAATAATCTAGTTTTAAAGATGTAATCTCGCTCTTTCGCTCTCTCTGTCTCTCTCTCAATTTAGTTAAATTTAAAGGGCTTAGGAAATGATAAACATGAAATTCTACTGATGATAGTAAATGCTATTTGTGGTGTAACATAATGTGTTATTAATGACACTATTGAATAAATCACGATATATTATGTCGATAACCGATTTTGACATCGCCGCTACCGGAAACAGCCTACGCAGTGTTCTGACGTCACAAGTAGAACACAGTTCACCAGTTGAATACACAGACAGCATTGCAGACGTGGCGATGTCGGACTCTGGCTCGGATATTTCGACAGAATCGAGTAACAGTGAGTTGTCAATAGACTCGTTGCATCTTCAAGAAGAGGAGTTTATTGAAGAGGATAGATCATGTGGGCGAGTTTAACGTGGTAAAAAAAATAAAAATAAAAATAATATATATATAATATATATAATTATTTTATTTTATAGGCACCTTTCATGGCACTCAAGGACACCGTACAGAACATAAGGTTAAAAACAAGGAACAATAAATAAATAAAACTTAAAAACAACAATCAGTTAACAAATGGCTCTGGGCCCCATGGTGATCAGGCGGGCAGAGGGAATAATGAGTTGGGAGGCAGAGGAAGATCGGAAAGAGCGAGAGGGAGTGTAGGTGTGAAGGAGTTCAGAGAGGTATAAAGGCACAAGATTGTGAAGGGCCTTGAAGGTGAGGAGCAGAATTTTAAAATCAATGTGGTATTTAACTGGGAGCCAATGGAGTTGTTGGAGAACCGGAGTGATATGATCTATGGAAGGAGTTCTGGTGATGAAACGGGCGGCTGAATTTTGGACCAGTTGAAGTTTACGTAGAGATTTGTGAGGAAGGACAGAGAGGGTGGAGTTGTAATAATCTATATGGGATGTAACAAGGGTGTGGATGACAATGGCGGTGTTGGGTATGAGTGATGGGCAGAGACGATTAATGTTGTGGAGGTGGAAGTAGGCAGTCCGAGGGATGTTGTTTATGTGAGCTTCAAAATATAGGGTGCTGTCGAGAATGACACCCAGGCTCTTTACTTGGGGGGAGGGGGGGACTGTGGCGTTATCAATGGTAAGGGAGAATTTATCAGTTTTGGCCAGAATGTACTTAGAGCCAACTAGAAGAACCTTGGCTTAATCACTGTTAAGTTTGAGAAAGTTGGATGAGAACCAGCATTTGATTTTCAGTAGGCAGTCAGAAAGGGAAGCGGGGGGGGGGGAGAGCAGATGTGGGCATGGTGGAAATGGAATTGGATACCGAATTTCCTGAAGATATGGCCGAGAGGTAGGAGGTAGATGATAAATAGGAGGGGGCACAAGACAGAGCCCTGAGGAACACCAGTGAGGACAGGAAGGGACTGTGATTTGAAGTGTTTGTGTTGAACAAATGGGTACGGCCGGAGAGGTAAGATCTGAACCAGGTGAGGGGTGTGATACCAATGGAAGCTAATCTGTCAAGAAGGATGTGATGTGAGAGGGTGTCGAAGGCTGCAGTCAAGTCAAGGAGGATGAGTATGGATAGGAGCCCAGAGTCAGCAGCCACCAGGAGATTGTTTGTGATTTTGACCATGGCCGTCTCTGTACTGTGTGAGGAGCGGAAACCAGACTGAAATTGTTCGAAAAGATTATTGTTGTTGAGATGAGTGTGGACCTGGGCTGCAATGTTTTTTTCAAGTATCTTGGAGAGAAGGTTAGAGATTGGGCGAAAATTATCCAAATTATTGGGGTCCGCACCTGTTTTGAGGGATGAGGGGACGAGACCAGAGGTAAGGGAGAAATGAATTATGTCGGTAATTAGAGGGGAGAGGGAAGGCAGACATGCTTTAACTAGGTGGGTAGTAAGGGGGTCAAGCTGACAGGTGGATGATTTGGATTTACGGATGAGATTAGAAGTCAGTGACAGTGGGAAGTTCAAAGCTCGATAGTGGAGAAGAGAGGGGAGCATATAGAGTTGAGTGAAGTGATATATAGTTAGAGGAGGCCAGTTGCTGATGAATATTTATGATTTTGGCATTAAAAAACGTCATGAAGGTGTAACATTGAGCAGTGGAGTACAGATGGGGTGCAAGAGAGTCCAGTGGTTTCAGGATGCTGTTGACTGTAGAGAATAGTGTTCTAGTGTTACCTTCACCTGACCTAATTAAGTTGGCATAGTATAATGATTTAGCAGAGCATCCTTATATTGAAGTATGTGGGTGTTATACATGTCCTTATGAACTACAAGGCCAGTTTTAGCAGACGTTCAAGACGACGACCTTTAGCTTTGAGCTGGCGTAGCTCAGGTGTAAACCAGGGGGCAGAGCGGGTGAAAGAGATAGACCGGGTTTTCAGAGGTGCATGCATGTTTAAAAGGTTATGGAGTCCATCGTTGTAATGGGAGACTAGCTCATTGGTGGTGAATAGGCAGTCTTTGCTAGGTAGGTTATTTATTCCATTTGAAAGTGCTGATGTATTGATATTCTTGATATTACGGAATGAGATGGATCTTGACACATTAGCTTTGGGTATTGCTAAGTTGACATTGAAGGTCACAAACTTATGGTCAGAGATAGGCAAGTCAAATGCAGAACAGTTCAGAGGAGTTACACCAGAGCAGCAGATCAGATCAAGTATATGACCTTTGGAGTGTGTGGGAAAGTCAATATATTGCTGTAATCCGAAACTGGCTAGGCATGATGTAAAGTCCTTTGTGAGATTATTGTTGATATCGTCCATGTTAATATTAAAATCACCCAGTACTATAAGGTTAGGGGAGAGAGAAGATAGGGAAGTAAAAAAAGCAGAGAGTTAATTTATAAAGTCGTTATTGGGCTTGGGTGGAAACAGGCGAGCTCGAGACGGGACGGGAGCGAACATGTGGATGATGGTGACGATGATCCTGGATTTGGCGGAGATCCTCTGCGGCTACAGAACACAGACAGGTATATATACATTTGACTATAATTCATAGAACTTCCCAATAAATAGTAAATACATCATAATAAAACGTAACATTATCATCGATCGTAAATAGATAGCAAGGTATCCTATATCGAGTCGATAGCTTGGTTTCCTTGATTTGAACCCGACTAATTGTCCGCAAATTGCTCGATAGCTAAATATTCAATTATTTCCCAACTTAGACACATTGACGTCTGTAAAGCTTGATAACTTGATTCTTTCTCGAAGTTTCTGTGGTTGAGATTCTATCGCTGTGTCTGATGTCAAACGTCATATAATACGAGGCTGTATATAAAGCATTTGCTATTAGCTAACAAACAGACAGGAGGACAGCGTTGCTTTATAAAGTATAGTCTGACTACTGACGAGCGTTACTAGGTAGATTCGACCTCCGTACGACCATAACAGGCATATAAATAGTATGAAATTAAGATGACGTTAATATTGGCCTTTTTTCTGGATATTTCATATTTTGTGCATGTCCTTACCACTATTTCTTTTGTACAATTAGGTATACATGTGAAAACTGTACAATTATGGAAGCAATTGAAGAGCTGCTGCCAAGAAAAGGATGTCATGGAGGAACTCGATGAATATGAGGGACATGGTGCAAACATAACCTGCATAACCGATCACCCAGGATTCCAATCAAATTGTCTGGATGTTTGGGTGTTGCAGACAGCCTACCAAAGGTATTCGAAGAGGGACAGACAACAAGCAGGTGATCAGCCACGTAATGAGTAGGTTACTTGTGTTCACAAATGTGTAGAGCTCAGAAACTTTGATGTATTTATGGGAAGTCGAATGGTCACTCTGGCACAGTCACAGAATAAATAGATAAATAAGCAAATAAGGTTGAAGCAATTACCATTGACATTTATTATCTTGTATTTTACAGAATGTATCGTTATGTGGCATACCGCCAGCTAGGGAGATTCTGCTGGGGAATACTTGGTAAGAACCACAGAATGCCATCATGTGCCATACAAAAGATCTGTGCTACGTTTCCATCTGACAACTACACGTCGTTCAAGTATCCAGCACTTTATTAGAGTCAATAACAAAACACAATGTCAGTTCAGTGATTGAATCTGCTTCTATACAGCACAACATCATCCCTCTTGTTTGGTTCTTCCTACCGACTGCTGAGTGGATCTGGGACTTCGAAAGGTTCCTCATCAACATTGTCTTGGCACAAGCGTAGAGTCTCGGTCAAGAGTTCAGTAACATACTCTGCAAAAAAGATGTTTTATAATCAAGAATTATATATAATATACGTGAAAAAAGATGGTGATGGTGCTCCAGTAAAGGCTCCATATTGGATTTCCAATATAATAATTAATATAGGAAATATAATAATAAATCAATTGACTAAACTTGGTGTAAACTGAATATCTATTGGGATAACAAAGATACCATTTTTACTATATTGAAATTAGTAATTTGGCTTCTACACAGTGCTCAACACTGAATAACTTCTGTCTCGTGCATATGCAAGTCGAGTATTTATATCTACAAAGTCACTTGTGTAAGTGTAGGTAATGACGTTGGCGATCCAGTGCGACAGGCAATGTTTTAAAAGAGCACAGCCCTTCTTAAGACCACTGTAACAGACAAAAAGCGGTTCTGTACACAGTGTGTACATGGTAGCTTCTACATAGGATCTAAGGGCCCGCACCGAGCACAACAGTCTTGACTATTCCTCCCCTTCTCAAACTGTGCAAGTTTGATAGACCAATTAAGATGTCCTCCTTAGGGAGGAACGCTGTAATCCATTTCGGCTACAGAGTGACATCTGAGATCTACCTCCAACATGAATCTTTCACAGACAAGAAATTAGTCTGGTCTTTGGGTATTTTGACCGGGGAAAAAATGGTATAAAGATCCAAAATCCGCAAAAATCCCCTTTGGGGAAAATGTTTTTTGAGTGTTTGAATATTTTTACATGTTTTTGTATGGAAAAGGTAAAAAAGTAAGGATTTTATGGTGACTTTTGTCAGTTCATTCACCTTCATTGTAGAAAATGCAAAGTCTAAGTTGCTGAAAATTGTTACTTAACTATTAACTATACTAATAGTAATAGTCATTACCGCATTACCTCTGGTATAAGCACAATCCCCCCACCCCTACTCCCCGGCAATGGTAGAGTCCCCTCAAAATTGTAGAAGTGTGCTAAGGGCAAAAAATAGAAATTAAAAAAGGTGGAAGTTTACTTTTAATTAACTACTGAAACACAATTTCTTCATTAGTGTCAACATTGTCTTCATCGTCAAGGGTAACCTCCTCTGCATTTTGACAACTTTCTCCTCTGCAGTCTCCACAGGCTGTAAACACATTTCAGTCCATGTTTACGACAAGAGCAACCAGTTATTGCCAAATGGATTTCTGGCAGAAAGTTTGCATTTACATCTTACAAACTTCAGTAAGCTATCTGGTGCTGCATCCAAGTCTGTCAGGACTGGTGTTAGTATGGTATCAGCAAGTTTCCAACCCCATTGCATCGGATCCAGGTCATTGCTTGTGAGGATAAACAACATAGTACAAATACAACATTTGACAGAAATGATGTTGTGTTGAAAAAAGAGATGGATGGATGAATCCAAGAAAATGTCAAAAAGGCTTCCCAGTATCCAGCAGGACCAGGGCAGCAGACGCAGCCACGATTCCTGATCCTGACGTAAACTTTATCAGTGACAACCTGCCACATGAGAGACAGAAACTCCGGGGATGATACCCCGGATGATGAGTTAGTAACATACATTTATATAAATGCATACAGATAGAGAGGGAGAAGAAGAGAAGGAAGAGAGCAGGGAGGTGTAACCCGGCAGTCTAAGCCTATAGCAGCATAACTAGGGGCTGATCCAGGGCAAACCTGAGACAGCCCTAACTATAAGCTTTATCAAAAAGGAAAGTCTTTAGCCTACTCTTAAATGTGGAGAGGGTGTCTGCCTCCCGAACACAAACTGGAAGCTGGTTCCACTGGAGAGGAGCTTGATAGCTGAAGGCTCTGGCTTCCATTGTACTCTTAGAGACTCTAGGAACCACAAGTAACCCTGCAGTCTGGTAGCACTCTGGAGCGTAATGCTCTAGTTGGTTTATAAGGTACTATGAGATCTTTAAGATATGCTGGAGCCTGACCATTAATTGCTTTGTAAGTCAGGAGAAGGATTTTGAATTCTATTCTGTATTTTACCGGGAGCCAGTGCAGAGCAGCTAATACAGGAGTAATATGATCCCGTTTCCTTGTTCTTGTCAATACACGTGCCGCTGCATTTTGGATCAACTGAAGAGTCTTAAGCGACTTTTTGGGACAACCTGATAACAATGAGTTGCAGTAATCCAGCCTTGAAGTAACAAATGCATGGACTAGTTTTTCTGCGTCATTTTGAGACAGGATGTGTCTTATTTTTGCAATGTTACGTAGATGATTTGTTTTATGTGGGAGTTAAACAACAGATCTTGATCAAATATGACGCCAAGATTCCTTACAGTGGTGCTGGAGGCCAAATTAATGCCATCCAGAGCTTCTATGTCATTAGAAAATGCGTTTCGGAGGCGTTTAGGGCCAAGTATAATAACTTCAGTTTTGTCTGTGTTTAACATCAAAAAGTTGCTAGACATCCAAGTTTTTACGTCCTTAAGGCATGCTTGTAGTTTAGCCAATTGATTGGTTTCATCTGGTTTAATTGATAGATATAATTGGGTATCATCCGCATAACAATGAAAGTTTATAGAGTGGTTCCTTATAATATTGCCCAAAGGAAGCATATATAAGGTGAATAGAATCGGTCCAAGTACAGAACCCTGCAGAACTCCAAGACTGACTTTGGCATGTCATGGAGGATTTATCGTTAACACATACAAATTGAGATCGCTCAGATAAATAGGACTTGAACCAGCTTAGTGCGGTTCCTTTTATGCCAACACAATGTTCCAGCCCCTTAGTAGAATGTCATGATCAACAGTGTCGAAAGCAGCACTGAGGTCTTACAAGACAAGAACAGAGACAAGTCCTTTGTCTGATGCCATTAGAAGGTCATTGGTAACTTTCACCAGTGCCGTCTCTGTGCTATGATGAACTCTAAATCCAGATTGAAAAACCTTGAATAAACTATTAATATGTAAAAAATCACATAACTGTTTTGCAACTGCTTTCTCAAGGATTTTAGCGAGAAAGGGTAGGTTGGATATCGGTCTATAGTTGGCTAAAACCTCTGGATCAAGACTAGGCTTTTTAAGAAGTGGTTTTATTACAGCTACTTTAAAGGATTGTGGTACGTAGCCAGATAATAGACAGGTTGATCACATTTAATAACGAGGTGTTAATTAAGGGTAAAACTTCTTTAAACAGTTTAGTTGGAATCGGGTCTAAAAGACAGGTTGATGGCTTAGACGATGAGATTGTTGAAGTTAGTTGGTTAAGGTTGATTGGAGTAAAACAGTCTAGATATATTTCAGGAGTTACAGATGTTTTTAAAATTCCGACGGTTGAAGTTAAGTCATTACTAATTGAGGTCAGGAGGAGATTAATTTTGTCTCTAATAATTATAATTTTATCGTTAAAGAAGCTCATGAAGTCGGCACTACTGAGAGATATAGGAATAGAAGGTTCTGTAGAGCTGTGACTCTCTGTCAGCCTGGCTACAGTGCTGAAAAGAAACCTGGGGTTGTTCTTATTTTCTTCTATTAAGGAAGAGTAATAAGCTGCTCTGGCATTACAGAGAGCCTTCTTATACGTTTTAAGATGTTCTAATCAGACTAAACGAGATTCTTCCAATTTAGTGGAACGCCATTTACTTTCAAGATTTCTCGACTTTTGTTTTAGTTTGCTGATTTGTAAATTAAGCCATGGAGCTTTCTTTTTCTGTTTTATGATCTTCTTCTTTAGAGGAGCGACAGATTTGAGTGTTATTCGCAGTGAGGCTGCAGCGCTATCAATAAGATGATTAATTTGTGAGGGACTAAAGTTAGCATTGGAGTCCTCCATTATATTGATATTGAGTCCTGCTATTGAATCAAGTGCTGATGGAATCACTTCCTTAAATTTAGTCACAGCACTTTCAGATAAACAACTCTAGGTTGTCTCAACTCTGGGTTGTCATGGATTAGGTCCACTAATAAACTTTGTAATATTATTGGATATGAGATCTGCTCCAGCCAAAGTAGGATGGATGTCGTCACTCCTAATCAGACCAGGTTTTCCCCAGAAAGTCTGCCAATTGTCTACGAAGCCCACATCATTATCTGGACACCACCGTGAGAGCCAGCGACGTAATGATGACATGCGGCTAAACATGTCATCATTCAAAAGATTTGGCAGAGGACCAGAGAAAACTACGGAGTCCGACATTGTTTTGGCAAATGTACACACCGACTCCACATTAATTTTAGTACACTCCGATTAATGCAATCGCGTGTCATTACTGCCAACGTGAATAACATTCTTACTGTATTTACGTTTAGCCTTAGCCAGCAGTTTCAAATGGGCTTCTATGTCGCCCGCTCTGGCCCCAGGAATGCACGTGACTGTCGTCGCTGGTGTCTCAAAATGAACGTATCTCAAAATTGAGCTACCGATAACCAGAGTTGGCTTCTCAGCTGGTGTGTCACTGAGTGGGGAGAATCTGTTAGAAACAGCAAGCGGTTGGTGGTGAACCACGGTAGGATATTTTGCCAGTAGTAGTCCAGTAACAGGACTTCAAAAGTTATTAAAAAATGGTCTGATAAAAGAGGATTATGTGGACACACTGATACACTTTCAATTTCAACACCATATCCCAGAACAAGGTCCAGAGTGTGGTTTAAACAGTGAGTTGGTTCATGTACATTTTGACTGAACCCAATTGAATCTAACATTGAGATAAATGCATTATTAAGGCTGTCACTATCAACATCCACATGAATATTAAAGTCACCCACAATAATTACTTTATTTGTTTTAAGGACTAAACTTGATGCTTCTGATAACACTTCTTTCGGACAGTCACCCAGTCTCCCGGCTGCTCGGGGGACAGCTAACAGGAGATACCACTGGTCGGCCCGCACCGGCTACAGGGGGCTTGCTAACAGCTACACTTGCTAACCGCTGACTAACCATGGTGCGGAGCCGCTCATCTATCCCTCTAAAACTTGCCTCCAACCCTGCGTATAAACTACATTTAATACACGTACCATTATCACTAAAGGAGGCCGAGCAATAGCTAAACATGAAACACACCGAGCAGGAGAGAGTAGAAGAGGGAGATGCCATCGCTAGCTGCCGAGCTGCAGCAGCTAACGTTAGCAGAGCCGAACGGAGCGTAAAGAATTGAGGATTTAGCGAGAGTCGCTAAGAGAAGGAGGATAAGGAGAGAGTTGTAAGTGCTTAGGAAGTACAAGTATAGGTTTAGATAGATGAAAGGTAATTAGCCGATGTAATCAAGAATATAACAACATTAACTGGGTCAAGCTGGAGCTGTCGAAGTATGCTACCAGCAACACAGAAACATTAACAACCAGAAATGACGCGCTTAACGTAAACTAGACTACGTCTGTCTTAATCACGCCAAGTGGTGTTTTGCTTGTCGACACCATCTCCATGTATTTAGCGTACCTTAGACTGTTCAAAGAATCATCTGCTCTGCCTCCATATAAGATAACATATAACCGGATACCAGCTTTGCCAATCTGTTCCACTGTCGCCTCAGGATTGGTCATCAAGAAGGACATCTGCTGCAATTCTTCCGATTGTTTTATCTTCTTCAAAAGACTGGTTTTGCCATGCCCATATGTTGCAGAGGTGGTGTTGCAACCACTCCTTTCATGGATGAACAGCAGATGGGATGTAACTACTTTGCCAGCTTTGTTAACAAGGTCTTGAATTTTCAACACCTTCAAACCATTCTTTGATCTCTTTGCCTCTGAATGGAAGTATATATCAGCCATATTCTGGTTCCAGTGGTATATCAAGAGGACAAGTACATCTGTGTCATCTGCTACTACACTTACTTCCCTTCCTTGTCTTGCAAATTGATGGGCACATTCCACTATCATTGTGTCAGCATCTCCAGTACTGTTGTTCACGATCTGACCATCAGCTTCCAAGCATTGACTCAGCAACGCGATGAACTGACTTTTGTTCTTTTCATTCGAGAGAAAGGTTTGCTGGTCACTGTGAGCCTTTGTAGATTCACTAAGCTGAATATCTGCACATGTTTTTCCAACTCTTCGCTGGTGCTCGTGATCTTTGATTGACGGACCCTGTTCGTAGCCATCAAACACGATGCAATAGTGCACATAGTTGGCATATTGTATCGTTATGTCTTTGTATGTCACCTTCTTCTGCCATTTCACTCTATGAATAAGGGCCCCGCCATCAAGAACATGCATAGCTTGCACCTTTTCCGCACACGGTTGCACACCATTTCCTAGGGATTTTGCTAGTGCCTTTACATTTTTACGCATTAAATTGTCCTTGAATAGTGAAGTTGGCATTGTTGTAAGCTCATAGCCAAAGTATGGAGCCATGTCTTCCTCTCTCTGTACAATAGCTATCAGGCGATAAAACAGATGATTTGGGTGGACATGAACTTTCTGTTTTTCTACCTGGATTCCTGGATATAGATGATCTAAAGATCGAACTTGATCACTTCTTATAATAGATGCTTCGACGACGCTCACATTGAGTAGCAAAGTAATTTAGATCCGCTCAGAGACAGAAAATATTTAATTAAAAGTACGCTTATATTGATGAAAAAATGTTATGCCCCACACTAATGTATTAATGCCGGAAAAAAATATATTTAAATACATATTAAAAAAGATTTTGGATATGTTGTTCTACTCAGAATTTTGCTTCGTTTGACACCAAAACCAGCTTTATACCTTTTTTTTCCGGGTAGCACCTAATTTTACTCTTCAAAGACCAGACTACATGCTGATCGCCCATGCGCTTTATTGAAGTGATGGCAAGGAGAAGGCTGATAGCCACCTCAGCTCTGCCTGTGCAAAAGATTCAAAAGGGAGTCAAGCATAAGCCCCTTTTAAGAAAAGGAACATAAGCCTGTGGCTCCTTTCTGTGTCATTATCGACACTAGCATGTTGCTCTATAAAAGCAGCCACATTCCGGACTCCGTTTAGGATAGCAGGCACACAGCAATGTAGTGGGTCTTCGTACCAAACTGTACACACGTTAGAAAACAGGTTCCACCTGTTCTCGCAATTCAGATGAGTAGACTGTGCTCTGACATTCAAAATAGTCTTTTTTTGATGTGCTCTCAGCAGCAGGTCAGGCTCTCCAACGGTCAATCTCACTGCTGATGGTGGCAAAAGACAAAAGGTTCTTCTTGGATCCGCTCTCCTGGTAGATACATTGCCTATCGCGCTAAAGTGACGGACAGGCCCTCATAGTGACTGTTTTGAGAGCCACATCAATGATGGTTAAGTTCTGAGAGGGGCTTAGAGAGCTCTTCTCCAAGTTCACCTTGAGACCCTGCTGGGCCACGTTAGAAGAAGGAGAGCCATGTCCTGGGTCGACTGCAGCTGGGATGGTGCATAAATTAGCCAGTCATCTAGGTACGGCAGAATCTGTGAAGAGAGAGGCAAGAGGGCGGACGTGACACACCTGGTGAGAATCCGTGGGGAAAAAGAGAAGCACTCTGAACATAAAATGACAGCCTTGTTAGGCAAAACAAAGAAACTGACAGTGGTGAGTAACAATAGGAACATGAAAATAAGCATCCTTCAAGTCGACAGACAGACGTGAACCATCCTGACAACAGCAGGAAGTACTTCTGCTGTGCTGAAGCATGTGGAATGGCAAGACTTTCAGGAACTTGTTGAATCCCCTTATATCCAGAACATGACAAAGTCCGCCGCCCATATTTTGTACAAGAAAATAAGTCAAGTCGAACCCCCTGGGCCTTGAAAGGGAGTCCACAGGTAAAATTGGCCAGGAGGAAAGATAACTCCTGTTTTGGGGGTAACGCTTTTCCCTGATCCCTGATGATGGTCATTTTGACCTGGCTGAAGGCTGTGGGGAGCGGTAGAAATTTAAATTGGTACCCTTGTATTAAGGTGGAAACCACCAAGAGTTTGAGGCTTCCCAGCTGCCCAGTAACTGAGCTGCTGCTGGAAGAAATAACCGATAGCCAGCCCCGAGGCCTCAGTCCGTTGCATGGGGGGCAAGTAAAGGAGGGTCGCACTAGCAGCGTACTGGCCTCTTAGGAGAGCACTGACACCAATGGTGGCCACGGGGGTAAGCTGGTGGCTAGAGTGGCCTCGGAGGGCAGACGTGATGGTGCCTGGTTTGATTAGCTTGGACAGTCCGCTTGAGCACTCATAGCTATAACCTGTGTAAGAAAGAACAAGAAAAAAGATTTAGATTTAGTGAGACAAACTGTTTTGAGATCAAAATCACAACAGCAAGTACAGTAGGCATCTCACACAAGCAAGCAAAATCACAATCAAACCCATAACTTTGAGCCAACTTACCTAAAAGTCTCTTCATTGTCCTGTAGTCAGTAATAATAATAAAAATATGAAATATATGACGGAAATATGACGGAATAAGGCCGGCATAAAAACAAATATAAAGTGCATAAAAAACTCACCATTACGCTGAATTAGTGGGAGCCCTGAGCTTCTGTCACTGCAACGAGCTGGTCTAATATAGCGGTATACATTTTTCACCAATAGTAAAAGGTTTCTTCTCTTAGCAATACGGTTAGTCACTAAGTATGACGCTCTCAGTGCACTCGTATTTGTTGATGTGGTGGCCATCAGTAATTGTTTATGTCCTTCTTGTTCATGTTTTTTTCTTTCAAAAAACTCCAAGTGCTTGTCTTTTAACCGAAGTCGGTAACAATAGGAACATGAAAATAAGCATCCTTCAAGTCGACAGACAGACGTGAACCATCCTGACAACAGCAGGAAGTACTGCCGAAGCCGTTATTCATTGCCTCATTTGGGAGCCTGTATATTATGCAGCGCGGCGCATGAGAATCACCTGTAGTGATAAACACAAATTTTAAGTATGACTCCTGATATTGTCTTTTAAATGTCTCCTCATTGGGTCTTTTCCCTTTTCCAAAAAATCTCTTTAAAGACGTTTGTTTTCGACTCATTATTGCTTGTGGGCTTAATGTTTTTGAAGTAAAGTATCACTTGACTGAGACAAACGTCTTGACATGTGTCAAGAGATATAGACACACAGACAGATGTATCCGGTGATTTTTCAAAATAAAACTTCTTTCAAAATAAAATATTTTTTTATTCAATATTGTGGTGGTGTGTGGTGGTTGGGGACCACTGTAGCCAATGAACTGCTCGACCTTTAGACATGTGACAAGCTTGGTTTTATTTTTTTAAATGTTTTTTATTTTTTTCATAATTGTATTTATTAATTTCAAAATACAAAGAAAACACAAAAATATTTAAAAAAATCTGTTTGTACTTCCCTTACTTTGTGTCATTACTACTGGCAGGCATAATTGGGTATATAATAGTTATTTATAGTAAAGGCCAATAATTATTTATGGCCTTTTTATCAATAAATATTATAATATCTCCAAATGCACAGCTTGTGAACGCCTGGTGTTATTCTTAGAAAAATCAAATCAAATCGTTTTATTTATATAGCCCAATATCACAAATTATACATTTGTCTCAGTGTGCTTTACAGACTGTACAGCATACGACACCCTCTGTCCTTAGACCCTCGCATCGCACAAGAAAAAACTTCCTAAAAGAAACCTCATAATTAAAGGGGGAAAAATGGAAGAAACCTTAGGGAGAGCAACTGAGGAGGGATCCCTCTCCCAGGACGGACAGACGTGCAATAGATGTTGTGTGTACAGGGTAAGCAACACAGTACAAATACAACATTTGACAGGAAGTATGGATGAATCCAGGAAAATGTCAAAAAGGCTTCCCGGTGTCTAGCCTACTCTTAAATGTGGAGAGGGTATCTGCCTCCCGAACACAAACTGGAAGCTGGTTCCACTGGAGAGGAGCTTGATAGCTGAAGGCTCTGGCTCCCATTGTACTCTTAGAGACTCTAGAAACTACAAGTAACCCTGCAGTCTGGGAGCGCAATGCTCTAGTTGGTTTATAAGGTACTATGAGATCTTTAAGATATGCTGGAGCCTGACCATTAATTGCTTTGTAAGTCAGGAGAAGGATTTTGAATTCTATTCTGTATTTTACCGAGAGCCAGTGCAGAGCAGCTAATACAGGAGTAATATGATCCTGTTTCCTAGTTCTTGTCAATACATGTGTCGCTGAATTTTGGATCAACTGAAGAGTCTTAAGCGACTTTTCAGTTGTTCAAAAACTAAAATTCAAAAACCTGTCTAATATGTTAAGTCTTTATCTCTTTTATCTGAAATTTGAAGCTGAACTTCACAACACTTGGTGCTATGTTTTTGTTGTGTTTTCTAGTCCATACCTACCAGCTATACCCATCTTCAGGCATCTTTTTCAACAATAAACTTCAGGCGGAGTGTATTTTCTTCAAATTCAGTATATTCAGACCACTATTACTCAGTGCCAGAAGCACTTGGAGTGATTAATCAACAATTTGCAAGAATAATAAGAGAGTTATCTTTTGAATGAGACCAAAATCATGCATCTGGTACAAATGGTTGAAGAGCAGCTTATAATATACTTTGGGTATGTTGTTTGTAGGTATTTTTGTATTTTCGAGTAAAGTCCTCCACCCCTTAAGAGGTTAAATTATTGGTGACATAATCTTTAAATAAGGCCATATGTTTATGAATAATATCTTAAAACCAGTTCCGGAAATGGGTTTTGCCTTATTGCGGTGTCTTTTAAACAAATAAGATAATTTACAATGTTCAGTCCCCCACAAGACAGACTTTCCCGAGGAGGGATTCAAACCAACAATCCTGCGGTTCTCAACATGTGTGTTTATGTCATGATCCTTGATTCCAGTTTTTCTGTTTTCTGTTTTACTTTGTAAAGTACACTCCTATGATACACTATTATGTTCTCTGGTGGGGTTGGTCATTCTGTTTTTATCGCAGATACACCCAGTCACCTGTGGTGTCCCTCAAGGGTCAGTTCTCTCTCCCTCTACACTCTGGCCCTTGGCCGTGTCATCAGCCAGCTTGGAACACCATTCCATTGCTACGCTGATGACACACAGCTATATATAAAAACCGACCCGATGCCACATGCAGCCTCCCTCTCGACATCTTCATCATCATCATCATCATCATCATCATCATCATCATCATCATCATCATCATCATCATCATTAAACACCTTCCTTGAGGAAATAAATCCTTGGATGAAAGAAAACTTCCTTCAATTAAATAGCTCCAAAACAGATTTTATTATTTTTTAACTATTTATAAATTATTTTAGTTGGCACACCACACCAGGTCGAGTCTTCCCCCATAACCCACATCACCTTTTCTGGCCAAGACATACCCCTATTACCATCAGTTACCAACCTGGGTGTAAGATTTGACCCTCATCTGACCTTTGACACCCACATCAAACATCTGTGCAAGACCTCCTTCTACCACCTCAGGAATATTTAAAAACTCTGTGCCACAACTCGTTCACGCCTTTGTCTCCTCAAGGCTGGACTACTGTAACGCTCTTCCTCATAGGGATTCCAAGCGGGAGCCTTCAGAAGCTCCAATATATCCAGAACAGCGCTGCTAGGATCCTGATGAGGGTGCGAAAATATAATCACATCACACCCATTCTCCACTCCCTCCACTGGTTTCCTGTCTCATTCAGGAAAATCTCCTTACTCGCACATCAGTGCATCCATGAAAATGTTCCTCTCTACCTCAAGGAACTCCTCTCACCATAAACCTCCACACGCAACTTTACTCCAACCCAGCCGCTCCTCACCAGTGGAATTCCCTCCCAGACCACCTGAGGGCTCCAAAGGCCACAGACTCCTTCAAGAAGGGGCTAAAAACCTTTCTTTTTTTAAAAGGCTTTTCTTAAAACCTTGTGTTGTTGTTGTTGTTGTTGTCTTGTATTCTGTAGCACCTTGACATTGCTTTTAGCCATGAAAGACGCTTTACAAATAAAATGTATTATTATCATTATTATATCCTGGTGTTCCCCATGCTGTTTCTTTTTATCTTAACCTGCTCCCTTAGTTTTTGTTTTATACCTTATTTTTGTATTCAGCTATTGTTAATTAAAGCTCCCTTTTTGTTATCATCTCTGCCTGTGTGTAATGCATTTGGGTCCTCCTGTTAACCGCACCCTGACAGTTTACTATTGCCAAAAGAGCACTCTTTACACTTGGTGTCTTCTTACTTACTTCTTAGTTACTGAAGTCTAAAAACAGGTTAAAAAAGAATTCACTGGAGACAAATAGAGTCGGCTGCAAGAGAGTTTTATTCGTCAAATAGAAGAAGAATAAGAACAGGAGAAAAGCGTCGAAAGAGGAGCCCCTCTGGAGGACGAAGTAGGTGACAAGGACGAGGACGGAGGCCGAGGCGAGACCACCAACAAAGTTGAGAGAGTGCAAGAGTCTCTTTCTGCTCGGTGGGGAAACAGGAACAGGGTACCAATGCAGCTTCTCCCGCAGCTTGGCAGCAGGAACTGGGAACTGCTTCAGGAGTGACTGCAGCAGCTACCGAACTTGCTCTTCCGACACCAAGCAAGTTCAAGTCCCTGCATCGGCCGAGGAGCTTCGGAGACTCAGGCCGAGCAGCAAATACGAAACTGACAAGATGCCGTGGACCTGGAACCTGGAAATCTGATGGAGACTTTGAGAACCTCCCTGGGCCAGGCGAGTTCCCAGGAAAGGGTTTGGGGCTGGAGTCGGATGATCGGCGGACTGCAGAGTTGGGAACCCAAGGTTCATGGAGTGCTGGCTAGCCTGCTGAATGCTAACAGGATGGCGGCGAGGTGATTTGGAAGCAGGCTGGCAATGGGGACTGTTCAAAAATTATTTGAGCCACTAAGGCAAAAAACTCCTCAGCCAGGGCTTATCAGCCACTTCCCTGCATTCCATCCCGAGAGCAGCCTCTTTGTATCCTGTACTAGGGGCTCTTTTCCATTCACCATACAGGCATGTGAGTGAATATGATAGATCATAAAGATCACCCTCAAAAGAGTCCTCTGGGTTCATTTTAATGGCCAGACAGTCCTGTTCCTATCGGTCATAAGGAACAGATAGTCAAGACCCTTATGACCTCCACGGTGGAGGACCACTCTACCTCCAGCCACAGCCTCCTCACGGAGAAATGTGGTGCGGTTAGACTCTGCTGCTGGGACCGCTGCCCTCTCAGTCTGTAAATTTGTTTGTAGGCTAGTGTCTAGCGCAGGGGTAGCCACTGCACTTAGTTCGCCCGCAGGGACTACTTGAGTCGCTCGCAGGGCATGTTCTAATAGTAGATCTAGTCACCATGGAGCTCCATCTAAAATTTGTATTTAATTGTTTTGCTGATTTACTTTTTTTAATCAATAACACTTTTATTATTCTTTATTTAAAATGAAAATATTGAATGTAGAATTTAAAAAACAAAAATGTTTTATGTATATATGAACTCTGACCCTGTCTGGGGTAGAAAACTAACTATTTTCACAATGATTGCGAAGAATAATTATTTTTTACAACAGTGAAAGAAAAGTGTGTATGTCTCATTTGTGGGGCGACGGCAAAGTGGCACATTGTGGAGAGACACTTCGGTACGTGTCACAGAAGCTACCATGCTAACTACCCAGCTGGCAGCACTGCGGGCAGAACAAGCCGAGAGTTAAAGGCAGCTTTGGGCAGCAGCAGTCTCCTTTCACAAGGCCGGTGAACAAGTCACAAAAAGCAAGGGAAGCTTCATTTAGAGCTGCACGTTTTAAATAAAGTACAAGAAAGCCTTTTCGGACGGAGAGGTCTTGAAAGGTGCAATGATGGTTATTGAAAACACTGTTCTAAGATGTGAAGAAAGGTTCCGATGTCATCTCCACTCTCTGATGTTACACAGTTAGTGCTTTATACAAACAGGATATGATTTGAAGATGTGGCAGTTAATGATTTCCTAAAAAATGTTACAGAAATGATACTTTGTACAAAAATATAACTGCTGTGATTTTGAACAAAATGCTACAAATGTACTCATTCATACAAAACTGTCAATAAAGATATTTACAAAAATATCAGAGATGTGATAACGCTGACTTTCAAATGTTGAAATAGATTGAGAACATAAATAGATAATGTTGCATGTTTAAATATATCTGTGTTTCCTACCATGGTAAATCATTGTTAATAATCATTGTGAGGAATAATTAACATTAACATATATTAATATTTATTATGATTATTATTATTAATGATAATATTATCATTAAAGGTGAACCGTGCAACTATGTTATTCAGGAAGTTTGTATCAAACAAGTAGCCCTTCGTATTATTCAGTACCCTTGAAGTAGCTCTCAGTGTCAAAAAGGTTGGTGACCCCTTGTCTAGCGACAACGGCACAGCGCCACCAAAGAAAACAGAACGTGTGCAGTTCAGAAAAGGTGAATTTTTATTTGTGATTTAAACATGGATAGATTGGTCTTGAATGTGTTTGGGGAGAGAGTGCCAGAGGGAGGGGGCAGCTATGATGAAGGCTCTGTCTCCCCAGGACCGTTGCTTGGTCCTGTGTGGTCGAGACAGGAGGTTGGCATCAGTGGAGCAGCGATTGCGGGAAGGAGTGTGGTGATGGAGAAGCTCAGTAAAGTATGAGGGGGCCTGGTTGTGGAGGGCTTTGTGAGTGAGGAGGAAGGTGGAAAAATGCAGTTCTGGTGATTTGATTGACATGGTGTTCGAAGGAGAGATTGCTGTCAAAAATGATGGGTTGCGGATCTGTGGGGTGGGAGTAGAGTGATTGACGGTGAGGCAGAAGTTGTGAGGGATTTGGGACCGATGATGATCATGTCAGATGTCACAGTTGAGTTTGAGAAAGTTGGCTTGCATCCATGATTTAATTTCAATGAGGCAATTGAACAGTGGTGATAGATTTGTTTTTCAAACTGCAGAGTTATGAGGAGAGGAGGAGGCCGATGTTGACTTTGAGGAGGGCTGTGCTGTACTGTGAGCGGAAACCATTTTAAAATGGTTCAAACAGGTCGTTGGAGTTTGAGTGTCAGCTGCCAGTTTGAGTGTGGGGGACTGAACCAGAGCTGAAGAACAAGTTGTTGATTTCTGTGATGAGTGAGGAGATAGCTGGGAGTCAGTCCTCAACAAGATTGGAGGGTATCTATAACACAGGTGAAGCTTTTTATCCCGATCATGAAGTTGAAGAGCTCCATTGGGAACACAGGAGAGAACTGAGACAGGGTCTGAGGGGTAGAGGGGGAGGGGGCGATATGAGCTGAGGTGGAGAGGATGGGGCAAGTAGTTAGGTTACTGTAGATGGTGTAAATTTCTGTTTGGAAAAATTAAGATGTTAAGATTGAGGCTGGAGAGTTGATGTATCAATAGTCCATGTTGCAGAGCAGATCCAGGATGTGACCACGACTGTGAGTGGGTAACTGTTTCAGGAATTATGGCAGGATTACAGTAAGTGTCATCAATGTGGATATTGAAAGCTCCCAAAAGGAGAATGGAAGGTGAGATGGCTCATAGCTGGGTCAGAAAATGTGAAAGGTTAGAGAGATATGAGAGGTTTGGCTTGGAGGAGGCGGTTGATAACTGCAGTGACCAAGGGAGTGGAACCTGAAAGTCTGAAGAATGAGTGGCAGGATTGGAAATGGTGTTTGTTTAAATGGGCTAGGGTCAGGTGCACCAGCATCTGCCATCTTTTTCAACTAAAGCACTAAAACTGTAAACTCCTCCCTCTCTTCTGGTCTCATCCCCTCTCCCCTAAGGCTTTCCGTAGCCACACCCATAATGAATCAACCTGGTCTCTACCCCAGCTCCCCTAACAACTATCTCCAACCTGACTTTCCTGTCTAAAGTCTACTACCTACCTCAACTCAAATGACCTCTTTTCAATTTCTAATCTGGTTTCCGTTCCAGACACAGCACAGGCAGTCTCTGCCCTCATCAAAGTGATAAACCCTCACTACGAGTGGGACCCAGATTTCCCTCAAACAAAACCCGCCTGTTTGCTATCCTGGCTCCAAAATGGTGGAATGACCTCCCCATTGATGTCAGGACAGCAGACAGTCTTCACTTGTTTCGACTGCATCTCGGCGAATGAAGAAAACAAAATAACTGTTCTTTGTATCCATCCATCGTCTACCGCTTATCTGGGATCGGGTCGTGGGGGCAGTAGCTCCAGTAAGGAACCCCAATCTTCCCTTCTCCGGGCCACATCCTCCAGCTCCGACTGGGGGATCCTGAGGCGTTCCCAGGCCAGTGAGGAGATATAATCTCTCCACCGAGTCCTGGGTCTTCCCCGAGGTCTCCTCCCAGCTGGACGTGCCTGGAACACCTCCCTAGGGAGGCGCCTAGGTGGCATCCTTACTAGATGCCCAAACCACCTCAACTGGCTCCTTTCAACGTAAAGGAGCAGCGGCTCTACTCCGAGTCTCTCACGGATGGCTGAGCTTCTCACCCTATCTCTAAGGGAGACGCCAGCCACCCGTCTGAGAAAACCCATTTCGGCTGCTTGTACCCGTGATCTTGTTCTTTCGGTCATGACCCTTCATGACCATAGGTGAGGGTAGGAACGAAGATCGACCGGTATATTGAGAGCTTTGCCTTCTGGCTCAGCTCTCTTTTCGTCACAACGGTGCGGTAAAGTGACTGTCACTGTTCTTTGTATGTTGCACTTATATTGGTTTGGCTTATTTATAGCTAATAGTTGAATTTGTATTCTATTGTTTCTGTATGTTGCACTTCAAACTGGCTTATTTGAAGGCAGTGTTGACTTAAACGATTGTACCTATTTGAAGCTATTGTACTTACAAGATTCTTGCTGTTCGGAGTTGTATCTCCATGATTGTTTGCACTTTTTGTACGTCGCTTTGGACAAAAGCGTCAGCTAAATGAACTGTAATGTAATGTAATAAACAACCTTTTGCTCTCCTCAACATCCTCACCCCTCTTGACCTTAGTGCTGCCTTTGACATCATTAATCATTCCATAGTCATCTCATGCCTCAAATCCATCCTTGACATCACTGGCACAGCCCTCTCCTGGTTCCAATCCTACGTCTCTGACAGACATGAATTCATCTCCATAAACAACTGCCAATCAGTCACAACTACTGTAATCCACAGGGGATTGGTGCGTGGTCCCCTCCTCTTCATACTTTACTTGGACAGATCCTTCGCCTCCATGGCCTCCAATTCTACTGCTACACCTACAATACACAGCTCTACCTCCACTCCAAAAACATCACTGCCAACAGCCTCTGCACCCTCACCACCTGCCTGCTTAAAATAAAAACCTGAATGCAAACAAACTTACTAAAACTCAACTGCAACAAATCTGAAGTCCTAATCATCTGCCCAGACTCCCCACTCTACACACTGCTTTTTGTTAAAAATCAATGGCTCCATCGTTAGTCCGTCCACCAAAGTCAGTAACCTCTGAGCCATCCTTGATCCCACCCTCTCCTTCCTGCCCCATGCCAACCAGATCGCCAAAACTGAATTCTTCCACCTTCAATACATTGCCTGCCTCTGCCTCAAATTGTCTTTCAATGCTGCAGAAACACTTACATATATAGCCGGTAAAATAAGTATTTAACATGTCACAATTGTTCTCAGTAAATATATTTCTAAAGGTTCTATTAACATGAAATCTTCACCAGATGTTGGTAACAACCCACGCAATCCACACATGCAAAGAAACCAAAACAAATACGTTCAGAAATTAAGTTATGTGTAATAAAATGGAATGAAAGTATTGAACACATGAAGAAAGAGAGGTGCAAACAGGCATGGAAAGCCAAGAAACCTGCTGAAATCTATCAGTAATTAGAAAGCAATCCTGCCTCTTGTCAGTGCAAATTAATATCAGCTGGTTCAGTCCCAACTGAAGGCCTATAAAAAGGTCTCTCATTACCAAGGTGTCACACAAGAAACATTTCATGATGGATAAAAGCAAAGAGCTCTCGCAAGACCTTTGCAACCTTATTGTTGCAAAACATAGTGATGGTTACAGAAGGATTTCTAAACTTCTGAATGTTCCAGTGAGCACTGTTGGGGCCATAATCCGGAAGTGGAAAGAACATAATTTCACCATAAACCAGCCACGACCAGGTGCTGAAAAGAATTATCAGAAGAGTCCAAGAGCCAAGGAGTACTTGTGGAGAGCTTCAGAAAGACCTGGAATCAGAAGGGACAATTCTTTCAAAGAAAACAATAAATAATGCGCTCAACCGCCATGGCCTGTATGCATGCTGAAGAAAAGGCATGTTGAAGATCGTTTAAAGTTTGCTGCACAACATTTAGACAAGCCTGTGAAATACTGGGAGAATCCAGTCAGATGAGACCAAAATTGAACTTGTTGGATGCCTTAATACACACCATGTTTGGAGGTCAATTGGCACTGCACATCACACCATACCAACAGTGAAGTGTTGGGAACATCCTGGTGTGGGGCTGTTGTTTAGTATATGGCACTGGCAAACTTCATATAATTGAAGGAAGGATGAATGGAAAAATGTACCGAGACATTCTTGATAAAAAATTTGCTCCCATCTACCAGAATGATGAAGATGAAACGAGGGTGGACATTTCAGAAAGACAATGATCCCAAACACACAGCCAATGAAACTCTCACTTTTTTGTGTCATTCCATTTTATTACACATAACTTAATTTCTGAACTTATTTGTTTTGGTTTCTTTGCATGTGTTTATTGCATGGGTTATAACCGACATCTGGTGAACATTTCATGTCAACAGCCCCTTTAGAAATATATTTACTAAGAAAATGGTGACGTGTTCAATACCTATTTTACCTGCTGTACATGCTTTTGTAATCAAGCATGGATGTAACAGTCTTGATTACTGCAACAGTCTCCTCTTTGGCACTAGCACTAAAGTGCTCAATAAACTAGAGTACGTACAATACTCTGCTACCCACCTCCTCAGAGAACACATCACACCAGTCCTCCATGAACTCCTGTGTCTACCAACTTAAATCAACTGTGGTGTGGAACTCACTTCCAGTTTATTATTTATTTATTATTATTATTATCATTATTATTCATTATAATCACTTTTCGGTTTACTTAATATGGCCTAAGGTATTCTAACAAACTAGCAAAGCAGAATGGCAGCTGAAATTAAATGTTTGAGTTTGTGCTGACAGCAGTGTTCCATCTGTCTAGCATGTCCTCCACTGATATGTGCAGCAGCCTCCATATCATGTGATAGGCTGGTTGTTTTTGTATTAATCAGTAATCAGATGTGCCTTTACAAATACAAAAAAGAAAAGAGTCTGTGTGAGCAACATGAAAGTAGCAGCCCCCATTTAGCACGCAGTGTGTCAATTGGTTTCACTTAATCGATCTTGGTGACCGAGCCATGAAAAGTGACATCTGATGCCCCACAATGCCCTAGTTCACTAAACAGCAAAAGTCAGGCCTGCCTGCTCCGAACAACATGATTTTCACCTCCTTTAAAAAAAACATTTAGAAAACTAGAGACTATCTTGCGATGGAATTACACCAGCAGCAACAACAAATCGGGCCAGGGACGTAAAGTGGGAGGCCCCTTCCTCACTTACAATCCCTGTACTTCCGTCACCACTTGCTTGAACCCATCGAACCTAACCTTCATTTTAATCTCAACTACACACCTGTAAAGTTTTGGGGCACCAATCGGACCTGGGGTGTAAAGCCCATGGCCCCTTCGCCCCGGTTTCCCGAACAACGCCCATCTTTGAACTACACATCTGTAAAGTTTTTCCTGTATCCGGCGCAGTCATATAAAATCATAAAATCATATAAACACCTAGCAAATTACTGAAACCTCCTCTGTGGTACTTCCTGCTACAGGAGGCGTCTCCAGGAGCACATGTTCCCATGATGACACAAACACAGATTTCCAAGATGTAAACAATACCAACGTCGCTGGTAACAATGGTAACAATAACAATAAATATACTTGAAATATACTAGTTCATTTTGAGATTTTAAAACGGAAAACATATGTATGTTGCTATATATTTATATTCACACAACATCCCTTAGGGTCAGGGGAAATTTGGCATCTACAAGTGTCGGGTTATACTCCTAATAAAACAGGATTTGTATTTGCAGAAATGTACGTTTCAAATGTAGCAGCATTTTAATTAGCCAATCCAGTAACAAAAGTGGGGGAAATATTAACATAAGCAAAGTTATCAGCCAACAAAACAGAAAATGTTCAATTACCAAGAAGTAAAAATATCTCAAAGAACCCAGGGATATTGTAAAACTAGTATGGCCAGACTGAAAACAAGTACATTTATCTGGATACAAAGAAAAGATTTACGTTTTGTTTAGCTCAATATGTAGGAAAATGTGCTCCCATAATCAAATATTAAAGCCATCATCTTGGAAATAAGATTATATTGCATCTTAAAACCAGTACAGCTACACTAAAAACATGTACATTTATTATCTAGCAGGGGTAGCAAACACGGCACAGCACTAGTCACCATGGAGCTCCATCTAAAATGTGCATCTAATTGTGCTACTTTTTTAATCAATAACACTTGCATTATTTTTTATTTTAAAATGACAATATTGAATATAGAATAAAAAAAAAAAAAACGTTTTATGTATGAACATTTTCACGCGCAATCCAAATCTCCAATTCCCTTTTCGCTGAGACAAGCTAGCGGGAGCAGCTGCGATGGGGCGCTAGGTGTGTTTTTACCCTAAACATGGCAGAAAAGCGAAAGAAAACTAAATATTTTCATAAAGAGGAAGAAATATTTTTTCAACAGTGAAAGAAATGTGTATATGTCTCATTTGCGGGGCGACGGCAAAGCGGTACATTGTGGAGAGACACTTCGGTACGTGTCACAAAAGCTACCATGCTAACTACCCACCTGCAGCACTGCGGGCAGAACAAGCTGTGAGTTAAAGGCAGCTTTGGACAAGCAGCAGTCTCTTTTCACGAGGCCGGTGAACAAGTCACAAAAAGCAATGGAAGCTTCATTTAGAGCTGCACATTTTTAAATAAAGAACAAAAAGGTCTTGAAAGGTGCAATGATGGTTATTGAAAACACTGTTCTAAAACTGTGTAACTAAGATGTTACACAGTTAGTGGTTTGTAAACAGGATATGATTTGAAGATGTGACAGTTAATGATTTCCTAAAAAATGTTACAGAAGTGATACTTTGTACAAAAATATAACTGGTGTGATTTTGAACAAAATGCTACAAATGTTCTCATTCATACAAAACTGTCAAAGATATTTACAAAATTATCAGAGATGTGATAACTCTGACTTTCAAATGTTGAAATAGATTGAAAACATAAATAAATAATGTTGCATGTTTAAATATATCTGTGTTTCCTACCATGGTAAATCATTGTTGTAATTGTAATAATTATTGTGAGGAATAATTAACATTAATGTGACCAGACAGTCTCTTCACATATGAATATTTATTATGTTTATTACTATAAATGATAATATTATCATTAAAGGTGAACCGTCCAACTATGTTATTCAGGAAGTTTGTATCAAACAAGTAGCCCTTCGTATTATTCAGCACCCTTGAAGTAGCTCTGATCTAGATGCTCATAAAAGTTCTAATCTTTTATTCTCAAACCTGGTTGGTATGGCGACGGCGGCACATGCAGCAGCCGGTAGCCCCCATTAACTTGGCGACATTTGCATGGCACATGACAGACATACACTCAGCAACATCGGAGAAGGAAGCATTGGAATTGGATTGAGTGTAGTAGACCTTAAGACGATCGCCGCCCACAGCATCTTCCCACCACCCACCAGATCTGCCGGATCAAACACCACTAAGGGTGAGTGACTGCCCCAGGAGGAGAGGGAGGCGAGCCCAGAGGGGAGCTAAGCTAACCCAGCTAGGACCTAAGGCTGATGTCCAGTTGCAGGAAAACTGTTCAGTAACTGAAGTGACGGGCGGTCCGCAGGACAGAGCACAAGAAATTGGTGGGACGATACGAAGCCGAATGTGTTCATCAGTGATGCTTAGTGCTCAAACATTAAAGTGGATGGACAATGTTGTTGACAACCCTGTGTTGCATAATGACAACAAATGACCATGTATTACCAGTCACAGGGCTTGCCTCATCAGGTCTGTTTTAGGCAAAATGGACACTCAAGTTGGGATCCAAATTGGCAATCCCTTTTGGTCATGTTCTGCTCTTAATATGTGAAGAGATACAAAGGATAAGATGCTTGAAATAAGAAATTCTGACTTCGACAAAGCAGTTTGGTAATTGTCAGTTTTGATCAAACAGCTTTATAATTCTGCTAATTCTAGTTTCAAGCATTAAGTTACACAGAACCAGTAATAAAATCTCAGTAACAAGGTATTCTTAATAATATCTTATTAAGATAATTAGGGAGGAGAAGCTAGCCGTATTTGACACTGGTTGAATACTGTAAAACTTCTCTCCTCTTCCTCTTATCCCGATGCCGTTGACAGGACGTTCCATACTCAGACAGAATTATGCTGCTAAATTGGCTGCTGTCCTTTTGCCTCTGCCTCAGAAAGCATGGAAGTCTCACTAAACAAGTGAAACCCAAACATTTGCTTAAATGCTAATCCAATTTCAAACGAAGGAAATTATTTTCATACAATTTCAATATCCTTTTTCGAGTTATGAGGGGGCTCTGACAGTTTTGGCCACCATAGCCAATCCCCAGTAATCAAGATTATGAGTGGGCATTTGATACAGAGACATGGTGTCGCTTTAGCAGGGGCTTCGGGTTTCAGGGTTCCACAGCAGCCAAACCAAGCCAGATATGTGGCCAACATCTAAGTTCCATCTGGTGTGATGTCTCCATGTGGGTCAGGAATCACAGTTCAGCCCCACAGATAATAACCCAGGGAGCCCTGAAGGCCCCCAGCAGCATGGATGTACAGAGACAACAGCACCGGATCCTTGTGTTGGTAAACACTGAGGTTATGAGGAATGAATGAGACTGGAGGTGAATAGTAAATATGTTCCAAACTGTCTATTCTCAAATCAGCGATTAAAGTGGATAGACCTCATTTCAGCGTCCCTTTGGTGAGATAACTATGTTTAGCATAAATGAAGATAAAATATACAAATCAGTCATAGTGTGCCCAGTGAGAAATACAAAAATAAAGTCCAAGATTTCCAAAAGTCAAAGCCGGCAAACATAGCTAATTTCTTACGGTTGGGTATTTTTCACTTTTGGCTGGCGTGTTACGGATCTGTCGAAAGCATCGCTAACTTGTTTTTCACAGGCGATTAGAGTGAGAACAAGACGGGCTCACAGGCCAGCAGAGCATGGGACCTTCATGAGGCTGAGAGCCACCTCCGGGATCAATGTTGCCATTTTGTTGATCAAGCAGCACAGATCCACCATGCAAGATGCATTTTGTTTGCTAAACAGCTATCTGAAGTGCCTATTCATTGAGCAATTTTTCACAGGAGTAAAAGTGGATAGCATGATGATGCTGAGCATTTGAATAACATCTCCAGTCTGCACGAGATCCATTTGGTACATTTGGTACAATGTTTGTATTATATTTATTTTGAATTAGTGGCTGAACTCGATGGTTTTCACTTTGTGACTAAGTAGGTCTGCACCACTGATGGTGCAGTTTTCTTTTCACGTAAACTGAACATTGTTTTTATTATCAATAATTATAATAATAATAATAATTAATAAATCACTTTTCATAGGGTTACAAAGTGCAGTCCTTAAAGCTGAATCAATGATGAATACAGAAAGGTAAGGAAGACAAAGGAACAAACAAACTACATTATGTACACACACATGCTGTCATAGTGGCCTCAAGGATCTTTGTGTCTCTTTCATTTCTGACTTTAGCTTAGTTTTGAGCTAGCTATCAGGCCTTGGGCCCTGTTCTTCATATGCTAACTGAGCTAGCGTGGATATGAATGATATGAATGAGTTGAATTGGAATTGGAATTGGAACTGGAACTGGAATTGTCAGTTCTTCAAAGCATCTTAAAATGTATCTATAACTGTCATCAGAGTCACGAGTCCTATGTATCCACATCTTGCTCATCAAACATGAACTATTTTTCAGATGAGAGCATGAAAATACAGAGAAAGCTCCTAAATGTGTTGGTATACTAATGTTCACAATGATGAGGACAGCATCTGAACAGGGTTATACACATATCAGATCAGGATACTGTGAACAAAATACAAATTACGTGGTAGTTACGATATTTGGGGATTATTAATACAAACACTACAAAAAGTGTACAAATTGTTGCATAGTGAATATAAACAGTTTACAACTCAAATTGCTGGATATTGGTCAAACAATTTAATATCTAAAGTTTAATGTGTAGTCTGTAACCATGACTACCATCCTGGTTTAGACTGGTATCTTTTTATTCTTCAGAGAACCCAGTGAGCTGGATGATGAAGGCTGGTATCATTTAATCCGTGTTTAAAGAATGGGACCCTGGTCACATGGATGAACATAAGGCAGCTGAAACTCTTTAGAAGATCACTACTTTTTATTTTTCAGATTGTCACAGCATCAAAGGGCATCGCCAGGAGTCAGTAGGCACATCCGGTAAAAGATGGAGGATCCGAGCTCATCAGAGCAGGATGTCCACTACAGGCAGGGTTCCCGGGGGAGGGGAATCAAACAGGAGCGTGTTGAGCCCCTGCTCCTCTTGTCCTTGGTGTCCTTGGGCGAGGCACTGAAACCCAAATGGCTCCCGATGGTCCGGCTGGCACCGGGCCTGGAGGTTTCCTGCAATCAGTGTGTGATAAGAACTGAGCCAGTGCAATCCACTCATGCAAACCATGAGATGCAGTCAAAAGTGCCTAAAAAGCCAGTAAGTGGACCTTGAGTTGAGATGCTGTAGAGATAGTATTCTCCTTTTCAGTAGCCAGATACATGTGTGTTAAATCTGGCATCTAAGGTATCAAATCAAATCACATAATATTCTGATCAACAAGTGTCCGTCCTGAAGAACAAAGACATGAAAGCTTACAGTGAATGAGTGGCGTGAAAAAGCTCAGCATGTATCTGATCCAAGTCATCGCATCTTCCCGCGTGTGTGTGAATGGGGTTCTTTGTGAAGATACAAATGGAAAGAGGGGAGCATGGAGACCCATGAAAGCCCACTTACTGAGGACTCAGACTGAACACTAAAGTCTTTTTGATAACAGAACATATCATGGCAGGGTAACACACACCTACAATGTGCTTGAGGTTTCTGCAGGTTCCTTATGAAAGACAAGTGAAAGGGCCTTTTTGGTGTTTAGCCTTGCAGGCTGAATGTTTTTCTGTATAAAGCCACTCAAGCTGAGTCGAAAGTGAATGATATGATCTTTTCATGAAGATCCCTTAAACTTGGTTATTAAAGAATTATGATTATCACTGAGAGGTTCACAGCATATGTAAATATACATCATAAAAACATTACAGATCAAACCTTCTCAAATCTGTCCATGAGTTGAGAAACAGCCTTTAGCTGAAACATCTGATGAAGACATGATGCACCTTATCAAAAGCTCTTTATATTACCAGCTTTATGTTAGCTGATGTGTGGAGTCTCCTTCCCCTGTGTATCGGACGGACATATACACTGACACTTCATCTCTATGATAAGATCATACTGTGTGATGTATCATCCATAAACTCTGAATGTGAATGTTTAATTTGTAGTTTGGCCCCTGGGTTAGACGCACTTGATTCACATACAAATGTTTTACAGAAGCTCCACATCCAAGTATCAAACATGAGCATCTTCATCTTCCCTGGTGCTTCAGGGATGTGGGGAACCTTTCCTTTAGGAAAGTATCTTGCACACTTGTGATGAAAATAAAGCGGTTGTTTTATAAACTATTCAACATAAGATAATCCTTTATTATTCCCACAGTTACAACAGCAAATGGGACAGGGCAACAGGAGGAAGTAAAGAAACACAATATATAATAAGTAGAATGCACAGAAATATAATAAATACAAAAATGTAGTAAAAGTTTGTAAAAGTGTTGCATTCAAAAGTAAAAGTACAAAGTATTTTCAACAAAATGTACAGTATCAAATGTAGTCCCCTTCACAGATTATATGTAGATTGCAGTATTATTACGGACGCATTCATGTGTAAGCAGCATCTCATCGCTGCAGCTGCTCAGTGTGCAGCTTCATGTTGTGCTGTTCAAACGTCGTCACAATAAGGCTTCAGCTTCCTCACAACCTTATTTACAAATGTGTGCATTTCAACCGGTGTTTAATTTACATGAGCCATCTTAAAACTGAGGCATGTCGCTGCACAAGAATTAAGAGAAAATAAAAACTACTTGATGTGAATTGAATTCCACTGCTGGTAGAGTTGTTCACATTTAGAGAAAATAAGGGGTTAGAGCTCAATTCTAAAATAAAACAGGAGACCCAACAGCTGATTGGTTAGGTCACATACCACATTGGCCCATGATCAGAACAGAAGTGAAGACATCACTCCCAACTTTAGTTCATGTTGTTTTGTCCCCTTTCGAGGAACTTGAGGAAAGGGGCCCTGAAAGTTGTGTCAGTTTGCTATAAACTGGCGACTTGGATGAAGGCAATTTGGTAAGTGATGTCATACTGCCATCTGCTGGCCAAGTTCTCAAATACACCAAACCTTCTGGAAACGTTGCATGCTGAGGTGAGGGGATGTGCTTGGATGGACAACGATGCCTTCGTCTGTCATAGGAGGATATCTAACTTTACTTTCTAGAAGAACATTCAAATTCATCAATCTAAGAAGATTTAGTGGGTACCATAGATGTGAAGCAACTTTTCTTCATCAATTTTAGTTTAAATAACAATTGTAAAATGTTACGCACGCACACACTTTTCCAGCCTCTTTAGACTGATCATCTATTGTGACTTCTCTGCTCACTCGCTGCCTAGTTTTCATGTTCTCAATTACAGAGGGCGTTCTTCAGGTTGCCATGGTATTTATTGCGTTAGCCTGACTGGTACTGGATGTATGAGGCCTTGCAGCTCCCACTGCAATCCATCTGGGCTACAAGCACGGAGACTAGGCTGGTTCTCAAACTGAGCATCCACCATCAGTCAGTGAGCGACAGACGCCAAGGTCCTGACTGAGGTGGAGCGGTCGGCAGGGTCCAGACCGGGAGGGCAGGAATGGGTGGGAAGAGGCGCCACGCTTCTGCTCCATGGCCAACTGGAAAGAGAGAAAGGAGGTCGCTCCACTTCCCCAGGGAGATCTCCACCGTGCCCCTCCGCCCTGGCAGTGGTGTGGTCCACTGTCTGATGTCTCAGAGCCTTTGTTCACACTTGGTAGACAGAAGTGTGTATGAAAGGCCGTCCTGCCTGAGCAACTCTCCTGTATAATGACTTTCTGTAGGAACACATGTTGTAGCTCAAACTGCTGACTCTTTCTTCAGCTTGCAACCGATCACTGGGGATGAACACCTGAACTCCGGCTTCACAGCACATTACAGTTTGGTCTCGAGTCACCAGTAACATTCTCAATACACAGGTTTCTTTGCATGATGTCACCTTTATTTTCAACCTACATACATGTTTGAATATTTTAACTGGACAACAAATTACAACAACCACTGCATGCTGATACTTTCACCTTCCTGAAGCCAAACATACAGCAACTACGTTGTGTAGAGTAGATTATGGGGGAAGACAAGAAAATGACTAAATAAAATCAGCAAATTGATAAAGTGCATATTTTCCCTCTGAAGGATGCGTATGGTCTAATCTGAAACCAGACTACTGAACAGGCTCAGGCACATCTGATCTGGGCTGTTGTTGCCTTCTTCAGCACGTTCCTATTGATTCCAACTGCAAGGCAAACTATTAAAATACATTATATTACACATTTTAGATTTAGATAGAGTACAATTTCATTTAAAACAATACATTTAGATGTTCAATTGAAAGGCTGTCGTCACTTCTTCACCCTTAACTTCTCTGGTTTGAGCATCTCTTCAGCTCGTGTCTGTCGTCTGTAGTACTTTTATTATACGTCTGTGGGACTCCTGGGCTGAAATAAAGTAACCCAACAGCATCACATGTATTTCAGATGCTCCTCTTTGTTTGGAGATGAAAGCAGACGGGAGCGGTGCAGAGTAGTGATGATACACAGCCATCAACAGTTCTACCAGCTCACATAAGGACTCTTGGTTTGGGGAAGGAGGATTCATCAGATATGTACGAGGAAGCTGAACACTCATTTTGTTTTAGTGTACCTGACATGACAAATCACACGGTTTTGAAACTCAAAATATTTTGCGGTTGAAAACATCAAAAGTAGTAGATTTTATAGGCTCATAATATTGAAATTTGATAGATCTATTGTTCTACATAAAGCATAACACTTCATTTTATTCATTAAAGAACAGTGAATGTGAAGTGGGACACTTGATGGAGTTAAGCTCCAGTGCTGCTCAGACTAAGCTCTGGCATGTCAGGCAGTAGATGACACATGGCGATACACCTCATACAGGCCAGAGATGTGGGGATGCTATCATTACCATTACATCGCAAGCGTGTCTTTAAAGTTAGAATCCCATGGAAAAGAATTCTGACCTCGTAATATTCAACTATTTGCATATGTCGTGGTCTTCTTCTGCAGCTATGCTATGGTGGCACTAAAGAAAATCATTCACAACAGGGGACCATCATCACAGAGAGACTCTAAATATTTATTTAACTTGTGCCGAGCCACGCAACACTGAATATATCCTACCAAGTGTTGAGTGCGTCTTCAAAGCCTGATCTCATTTCTGTGCCAGAGTTCCATTGTTGACGCTATAAATAGTCCCCAACAAATGCACTATTCCCTTCCCCCCTGTAAGTTTACAAACAGGAATCTTAGATTTGCTCCTTTCTTGTTGAACATGCTAAAATATATTCAATTACTTCAGACCAAACTTTATCCTTGCAAAAATGAGGATATAGGTTTACTCATGTAGACATCAGGCTATTCTACATATAAGGTGAGGGTTAATATTTACTACTTGTTTATCGGTTTGAATGATCCCATCAGTATGTGAAGTCTCCACATGTGACAGGTACGATCAGTTCAACTTGGTGCTCATAGAACTAAGCTTTAAAAGTAAAACAGAATATTCTTTCTTGTCATTTGAATGTCAATACGAGTTTCTTTTCCAGTGACAAACGGCAACAATATAATTTCTGACATTCATTCTCTGAAATATTTCCCAAATATACTAACTAGAAGAATAAATTATTTTTGCATTTAGGGATGTCACGAGAACCGATATTTCAGTACCAAGTCGATGCCCAAATTCTGTAAATGTGACAGTACTTGCTTTTCTACAGTACCGTACCTGACTTTGTGATTCATTAATTAAACTGACTGACGTTAGCTGTTAGCCGTTAGCTGTTAGCAGCCGGTATCAGTGGAGCTATTGACTTGCATTAAGGGGTGTTCAGGCTCCATTCAGTAACAATATGTATTGGGACAAAGAAAAATGTATGTGGTGGGTTCAAACGTGATCTTGTAAAATGCAGTTTTTGGTGAGAAACGTATTCAAGCTTACAGTTGTTTGAAGGAGATGTTTTCAAAGAAATATAAAATAGATATTAGAGTTATGACGTGTAAAACCTCCTGACAGTATTCCAATGTAATAAAGAAGTGTATGGGAGTTATTGTTTAGTTTCTTTAACCAAGGTATCGAATCAGTATGGAGAATGGTGGAGTTTCACTGGTATGGACTACTAAATGTCTGCTATCGGGACATCCCTAGTTTCATCATCCTACTAACATAAGACACTTTTTCCCAATCCCTCATGCTGACAGCCTTTTACTTCAGCGTGGCAAAATGTGTTCAAACACATTGTCCAGTGTTCAAAATGTATATACAAAATCACATCTACACAAGTTCAATATGGGATATTTAACTGGAATTGGATGCAGTCAGATGCTTCATGCTCATTTGCATATCACCACAACTGAACATGAAAGCACTCAGTGTATTTCCTGATTCTTATCTTCTGAGGGGATGTTCAGTTCTAGAGTCTGTGGTTAAACCTTTTTAATTTCATGTTGTGGCTTATATTTTCATTTTTGTGAGAGAAGTCCCCAGCTGACTACAGGACTCCCACCCTGAGCTCAAACCCTTATATCCATATGACAACCACCTGGTGGTTTTCCACTCAAACCATCTTCCATTCAGAACAGTGTGGATCATTTCTCTCATTATCTTCAAAGTTCAGAAGTTTGTCAACTAGAGGGGACACTTGAGAGGTGCAGCAATGTTCACCGGTGGTGCCGAGTCTCAGGTGGATGCTGTGTGCTTTACTTGCTGTGGTGCAGGTACTGCTGAGTGAACATGTTGAGCTCGCTGTCCAGCCAGCCCGCCTTGTTCCTATCACAACAAATACATGTTAAGAATATCTATACTTTATGTAACGAGATGCACGCCTGTAAGGGGCTGTACAGTAAATTGAGTAGTACAATTGGCTGAACTCACTTAAATAAGCGATCACTTTACCCATTTCCATTGTAGCACTTGTTCCCTCCAGCCTTTTGAATCAGTCAGCTGCAATGGCAGAAGGCTACTCTGAACATGTAACGCATGCAGCTGCTGCAACACTACGCTTTCTCTACAATCAATGAGACACCACCACCTTATACCTTACAGTGTAAGGTATAAGGTGGTGTAAGTGCTGTAAGCTATAAATAAGGTGGTGGTGTAAGGCTTACACCACCACCTTATTTATAGCTTACAGCGGCTTCTCTAACACCATGGGCTGTGTGAATACTCCATCCTGATTGGTTGCAGGGTGTCCATTCATTTCTGATATAGGACACCTACTAAGTAGTTTCAGTGAAACTGTTGGTTTGTAAATGAATGTGTTGGCTGTATCAAAAATGAGTAGCCATAGCAACAGGGACACAGTTAACACCTTAACCTGGAGCTGTTTTACAATGAGTGACTTCAATATTTCTTTTAACCTCTTTGGAGGATATGACAACTATGACTGTGAAGCAGATGAAGAAAGAGAAAATCTTGACATTGATTTGGGGACATGGGTGGCTAGTTAGCTTGTCTTGTTGGTAAACATACCGTCAAATGATATTTACTGTTTGGTCACCAGATGCATTGACTTTGAATCTTGATAGCAGAACGTTAGCTTTCTGGCTCATAGCATGAAATTGTAAAGGATTTCACTGCTTTGCTTAATATACATACGGTAGGTGGACTACAGTAATAACTGTACAGCCATATTTATATTGATGGAAATGAATGATGTACAGAAATACATCTGAACAGCTGGTTTCAGCAGTACAGTGACATGCGGGACAAACTAAATGCTTTTTAAACAAATACATTAATAGTTTTATGTATCATGTTTGCCGAATTCACTTGAAGGCACAATGATGCGAATATAATTATGCCTTACCTTACAGAATGAACCTTCTGGTAACACAAAGAGCCCTTTACATGAGATATAACATGTGCAGGCTGCTCATAATAATACGGAAGCTGTAAAACAGCAGCAACCAAATGGAGGCTGGTGCACCACATGTCCCAGAGCTGCTGGTGTCTTAGCCCCACCACCACCACCCAGGAGTCTGTCTGGCTGTTTGTGTATGTACTCTGAGTGTGGAGGTTCTTACCGCAGCAGCTTAGCCTTGCTCTGTAGGCTGTCCAACAGCTCGATCTTGCTGTTCATGTCAGTGATCTGATCCTCCAGGTTCTGACGGGTGACGTCTACCTGCTGGCACAGCTGAGCAAACACACCTGCCAACTCCCTGATGACCAGAGACCAGAGACAAACAGGTTTAGGGCCGCACACATGCTGCGTTTGTTGCACGCTTACATCCATTGTTGTCAAAGTAGACTCGCAGAAGGCGCCCAGAAACACAAGAGCGAAGCACAACCTGCCTCAGCGCCCTGGCACCCGACGCCTGACAGACGCAGCATTTGTACGGCCCTTTAGAAAACATCGTAATAACAGAGAGGTTCTTCACGGTCTTCTTTTTAAACTGACAAACGGCTCTGAGGCTTGATGATGGTGTTCAACTGTTAAACTTACTGCTGGACTTGGTGGCTGCAGTTGGATCCGGTGTAGCTGACGATGAGCTGCAGCTTCTCACTGGCGTAGTTCACAAACTGTCGCTTAAAAGTTCTCTCCTTGGCCTTGGTGGTCCAGGTGAGCCGCTCGTAGATGTAGAGGAGTCCGTACAAACCTACTGACAGGGCGATCAGACGCCAGCCCACTGCCTTCCAGACCTGCACACACAAACAAATTCATGTCTGGCCGACCCGTGCTCTCTCTGTGCTACATCTAAACACACACTGGGGCAGAATTAGAATTTTCGTGAGTGCGTGCGTGTGTGTGTGTGTGCTCACCACGCCTCCAACCACAAGGACACCCATGGAAGTACGTGAGGTAAGTGAGGCCAGACCAGTCACCATGGAGACCATCAGCTCTTCCTGGGTCATGGAGCTTTGTGGGAATGGAGGCATGCTGCTGCTGACTGGAGTCAGAGCCATGGACCGAGGTACCTGCAGGCAGAACACAGCTGAGAACAGTACAGCGCATGTACAAGTGACTGAAGAGAAATGGTCTTATTCACACTTAAACTGTTTTCTAAGACATGAACCAAATTAAATAATAAACAGCCTTAGTGGATACTGCAAACATTAGTTAACCCTTAAAGATGCAAAGTGTGGTTTTGAGCCACCTGCTCCAAATAAATAGGGGGCAGTATTTCACCTCTATATACTGTAGTATAGTAGTGAAGTAGATTGGCTTATTTATTGTAATGTATTATAATGTTTTCTTTATATTGTGTGTTGTATTCTACAGCTTTGTCTCTAGTGATCTGTCTGTCACATTGTCTCTTTAACTTATTGTATTTGAGACATTTGACAGGAATTGATCATTGTTATTCCAACAACAACGTTATTGTGTGATTAAGTGATTACAGGACAAGTGAAGACGAGCACGGGGACAGTCTGACTTCACCACCTCGATAAAGTGCATGCTGGATCCACTTCATTTCAAATATTCAAACCAGTAGAGGTGCTTGTGCTAGTGAACTATCACTTTACCATAAGTACCTTTAAATTGACAAAATAAACAAACAAAACTTTCCAATTCCATTATTATCTATATTACAAAGGGGGGTTTCATACATATCCTGATTTACAGGTCATTTTATTCCTAAAAATATGGAGAATTATTTTTTGATTTTTTGGCATGACTTTACAGTATTTTCAGATTTTAAAATGTTTTTATTTTTGATCTTTTCGCCTTTATTAGAAAGGACAGCCGTGGATAGTGAGGAAAGCAGAGAGAGAGGGGGGAGGACAGGCTGCAGGTTGGATTCCAGCCTGGGCCGCTGCAGGACTCAGCCTTTAGTATGTGCCCCAAGTATTTTATGATCTATGGAGTGATACAAAGATATCCAAAATACTCCATTCCGATAAACATTCACTTTAATTCTGTCTCCTGGCGTATTGCTTGGGTCACAGGTCCGATAATTCAATCGAAGAGACTGGGGCTAGCGGGGCAGAGTTATGGTAGAAAGGCTACCGTATTTTGACTCTTTATGCACAAACTCAAGGAACATTATATAATTACATGTGACAAATATGATTGTTTGATTGATTGATATGAACAAGTAGCATTCACCGAATTGAAACAAGCAATTTACAACAAGTTTGTGCAGTTAAGAGTTGCTGAATGTGAAACACTTGTGGGTCAAACCTCACAGAAAATATAGTGAGAGGTTTAGGAGAAGAGTACAATCATGCTCTTGTCTAGTCTATCTGCCAAAATAACCTTTAGAACATGGGTAGCCAACGCGGTGTTCTAAAAATAGCAGTAGTCACCATGAAGCTCCGTCTAAAATTTGTATTTAATTGTTTTGCTGTTTTGTTTTTTTTAACACTTGAATTATTCTTTATTTTAAAATGACAATATTGAATATAGAATTTAAAAAACAAAAATGTTTTATGTATATATGAACTCTGACCCTGTCTGGGGTCTTGTCTGGGCAAGCTAAATCTCCATTTCCCTGTTCACTGAGACAAGCTAGCGGGAGGAGCTATGATGGGGCGCCAGCTGCGTTTGTTACGCAAAACATGACAGAAAAGCGAAAGAAAACTAACTATTTTCACAATGATTGGGAGGAAGAAGTATTTTTTACAACAGTGAAAGAAAAGTGTGAATGTCTCATTTGCGGGGTGACGGCAAAGCGACACATTGTGGAGACACTTCGGGGTCTTGAAAGGTGCAATGATGATTATTGAAAACACTGTTCTAAGACGAGAAGAAAGGTTCCGATGTCATCTCCACTCTCTGAGGTTACAATGTTAGTGTTTGTACAAACAGGATATGATTTGAAGATGTGACAGTTAATGATTTCCTATAAAATGTTACAGAAGTGATACTTTGTACTAAAATATAACTGCTGTGATTTTGAACAAAATACTACAAATGTGCTCATTCATACAAAACTGTCAATAAAGACATTTACAAAAATATCAGAGATGTGATAACTCTGACTTTCAAATGTTGAAATAGATTGAGGACATAAATAAATAATGTTGCATGTTTAAATATATCAGTTTCCTACCATGGTAAATCATTGTTAATAATCATTGTGAGGTATACTTAACATTAACATGTGATCAGACAGTCTCTTCACATATATGAATATTTATTAGGATTATTATTACTAATGATAATATTATCATTAAAGTTGAATCGTGCAACTATGTTATTCAGGAAGTTTGTATCAAACAAGTAGCCCTTCGTATTATTCAGTACCTTTGAAGTACCTCTCAGTATCAAAAAGGTTGGTGCCCCCTGCTTTAGAAGCTTCACTGGCTTTTTGTTCTTGATGGGGTTACCTGGTCGTTGTAGCCCATGAGGGCTCGCCGGGTGTTCTTGGGCCCCAGGAAGCGGTTGACCAGCATGGTCCAGCCCAGAGAGAAGTGGAAGCTGATATCCTCCTGAAAGTCGCTGCAGAGCTTGTCACAGGCCAGGTCATAACTGAGGCTAAAGCAGTGACGAGGAACCAGCTTGTCAACCTGCTCTCTGACTGGGTTGGGCAGCAGAGGCTTCAGACCATCTGCAGAAACACACACATCAGAAATTAGCAAAGATATCAGTGACACACAGTTTGTCTGTAGTAGGGGTGGATGATGTGACCTAAAATGTATATCACGGTATTACAAAAAGAAAAGGGATACTTCACTCAAAACATGATTCCATCTCTTTTCACTCAATTGGCAATGTAAGGGAAAATATCTTAAGAAAAAAGTGATATTAAATAAAGCGGATGTGTTTATTGCTTCAAATAGGATTTAAAACAAGGTATACAGGTACATCTCAATAAATTAGAATATCGTGGAAAAGTTAGTTTATTTCACTAATTCAATTCAAAAGGTGAAACTCATATATTATATGGATTCATTACACACAAAGTGAAATATTTAAAGCCTTTATTTGTTTTAATCTTGATGATTACGGCTTACAGCTAATAAATTAGAATATTACATAAGACCAATAAAAAAGAGACAGAAATGTCGGCCTTCTGAAAAGTATGTTCATGTGTCTGCACTCAGGTACTTGGTTGGGCCTCCTTTTGCATGAATTACTGCATCAATGCGGCGTGGCATGGAGACGATCAGCCTGTGGCACTGCTGAGGGGTTATGGAAGCCCAGGTTGCTTCGATAGCGGCCTTCAGCTCATCTGCATTGTTGGGCCTCGTGTCTCTCATATTCCTCTTGACATTGCCCCAGAGATTTTCTATAGGGTTCAGGTCAGGCGAGTTTGCTGGCCAATCAAGCACATTGATTCCATGGTCATTAAACCAGGCATTAGTACTTTTGGCAGTGGGCAGGTGCCAAGTCCTGCTGGAAAATTAAATCAGCATCTCCAAAAAGCTTCTCAGAAGAAGGAAGCATGAAGTGCTCTAAAGCTTCCTGATAGACTGCTGCGTTCACTTTGGACTTGAGAAAACCCAGTGGACCAACACCAGCAGAGGACATGGCTCCCCAAATCATTACCGACTGTGGAAACTTCACACTGGACTTCAAGCAACTTGGATTCTGTGCCTCTCCACTCTTCCTCCAGACTCGGGGACCTTGATTTCCAAATGAAATGCAAAATCTACTTTCATCTGAAAAGATGACTTTGGACCACTGAGCAATTTCTCTAGCGCAGGTAAGACGCTTCTGACGTTGCCTCTGGTTCAGGAGTGGCTTGACATGAGGAATGCGACAGTTGTAGCCCATGTCCTGGATAAGTCTGTGTGTGGTGGCTCTTCACTGACTCCAGCCTCAGTCCTTGTGAAGCTCCCCCAAATTTTTGAATGGCCTCTTCTTGATGATCCTCTCAAGGCTGCGGTTATCCCTGTTGCTTGTGCACCTTATCCGACCACACTTTTTCCTTCCATTCAACTTTCTATGGATATGTTTGGATACAGCACTCTGGGAACAGCCAGCTTCTTTAGCAATGACCTTTTGAGGCTTTCCCTCCTTGTGGAGAGTGTCAATGACTGTCTTCTGGACAACTGTCAAGTCAGCAGTCTTCCCCACGATTGTGAAACCTGCTGAACCAGATTGACCATTGACCAGACCATTTAAAGGCTCAGGAAACCTTTGCAGGTGTTTTGACTTCATTAGCTGATTAGAGTGTGACACCATGAGTCAACAATATTGAACTTTCTCACAATATTCTAATTTTCTGAGATACTGATTTTTGGGTATTCATTAGCTGTAAGCCGTAATCATCAAGATTAAAACAAATAAAGACTTGAAATATTTAACTTTGTGTGTAATGAATCCATATAATATATGAGTTTCACTTTTTGAATTGAGTTAGTGAAATAAACTGACTTTTCCACGATATTCTTATTTATTGAGCTGTACCTGTATGCCGACATGTGTTGTAGTCTGCCCAATAATGGATGTTATTTAGTAAAGTTAGTGTAATTCATTCTCAGAGTTGTTTTTAGTTGAGCAAACTTGATTTCTGAGCTACCTGAATCTAAAGGCACTGTCACAGTTCCGTATGGCAGAAACGTATGCTGGCACATATGAAAACTAGCATATACAACGTATATGAACATATACAGAGCCTATTGATAGCGTATCACGTACTTATACAAAACGTATCAGAGCGAATGGCCAACGCTGAGGCTCTGTATACGTTCATATACATTGTATATGCTAATTTTCATATGCGCCAGCATACGTTTCTGCCATACGGAACTGTGTGACAGGGCCTTAAGCAATAAACAATATTAAGAGAGCAAAAACACTTTTTTCATAAGTTTGTTCACCTCTGAAATGGTGCCACATAATTTGTGATCCGACATACCAAAAGCAACCAAACTGGGAATTACATCATACTATAATGACAGATGTCCTATGTATGTGTGTGTGTGTGTGTATCCGAGTTGTGAAATTATTTGGATCAGCGGTTGTGTAGAAATCTGTGAAAACCCGGTCCGGCTGGCCTTTGGTTAGCGTCTCCGCGATTGCGCTTAGCAGTAAAAGTGGCCCATCAGAGACTATGCGGACGCAACATGAGAGCGAGCCGCCGCAGTTCAGCGAGGTAGTGGCCAGTCACATAACCATCGACAGTATAACCTGTGTGGATGTTACATATTTCATCAGGTGTTGTAGCAAGTAGAGCGCCCTTGTGTGTGCTAAAACCAAAAAGTGTGTGTTTATCACGGTAACGAAAGTATCACAAAATTCATGTTGTGGCAGGACATGACACTAATGAAACCGGTATACAACCGACCCCTAGGTTACATACATGTTTCATAAAAGGATACTAGTCATAGTAAATAGTGTAGCATGCATGTAGCCAGAGCTCATAGTACATTAAAGTCCATAGGAGCCTGTCTCATGTGCAAACAGCAGGAGGGTTACCAATCATGTCGGCCTGTGTGGCCTGCAGGGAACTGGTGATGGAGGTGGAGCACCTCCCTGACAAGTTGTTGCCTAGACCCTCTTCTATGTGGCGGTGGAGCTCCTAGAACAAAAAACAAACAACCACAACAAAGAAACGGTCAAAAAAACAACTGCTGACGTTTGGTTTCCTTACATTTACATCCTGCCTGAACACTGAACCAGAATAACTGACACTAATGTAGACATTCAAACAGTGCTAGCTGCGTTAGCGAGTGGCATTAGCGTTGGAGAGTATGCGGTCGATAGAGAGAGAGCGTGTGTGACAGTAAAATAGAAGTAACACTGTGGCTGTAACCGTAGCAGTTCAGTGCATGTACAGTTTATTTGTGAATAAATGCTACAACTCCTCAAGACCCAAGTCAAGCCCCCGTATCTTTCTTGCGCCCTGCTGATTAAAGCGAAGGCAACGACTTCAGCCCAGGCTCACTTAAGGTGGACTGACCTTTAAGGTGAACCAGCTATTCTCATTTTAGTGACTTAGCTGTCCGTGTGGACACCACAGAAGAGCGAGTCGATGCAGTTCAGTGAAGGAGCGGCTGGTCACACACACACACACACACACACACACACACACACACACACACACACACACACACACACACACACACACACACACACACACACACACACACACACACACACACACACACACACACACACACACACAGAGAGAGAGGGCTTGTGTCCTATGAACGGCAGGAAAATCCTAAATCCTCAGTTGTTTACACTCCTTCTGCTCTCTCCTGCTCGGTGTGGTTCATGTTTAGCTATTACTCTGCCTCCTTTAAAGGTATATGTATTAAATGTAGTTTATATGCAGGGTTTGAGGAGAGTCTTAGATAGCTAGAAGCGCTGCGCCGCATCATGGAAAGTCAGTGGTTAGCAACTGTAGCTGTTAGCAAGCCCCCTGTAGCTGGTCCAGGCCGACCAGAGGTAGTTCCTGTTAGCTGAAGTGTAAGCAGAAGCCCACGGACGGTTCACCACCAACCGTTTCTAACAGGTTCTCCCCACTCAGCAACACACACCGAGAAGCCAATTCTGGTTATCAGTAGCTCAATTCTGAGATACGTGAGGTTTGAGACACGAGCAACCATTCCTGGGGCAAGAGCGGGCAACATAGAAGCACATTTAAAACTGCTGACTAAGGCTAAATGTAAATACAATAAGATTATTATTCCCATCGGAGGTAATGACACCCGTCAATCGGAGTGCACTAAAATGAATGTGGAGTCGGTGTGTACATATGCAAAGACAATGTCGGACTCCGTAGTTTTCTCTGGTCCGCTGCCAAATCTAACGAGTGATGACATGTCATCATTCCGATGCTGGCTGTCATGGTGGTGTCCAGATAATGATGTGCAGTGTTTCCCCTAGGTTTACTGCTTTGGGGGGTGCAAGGGGTGCGTGCGTGGCGCGGTTTCTATTTAGTTCTGTCCTCTCCTTTCCTCCGCTCTGTAGGTGTGTGCACACACACACACACACTTGTGTGTGTCAGATGCGAAGCCCCGCCCTTCGCAAAATGGAGCGAAGGAGAGAATGTGAATGCGCAAAGTAGACAGTACACACTGAAACGTGCACATAAGTTAGATCAATTAGATCAATAGCATAAGCGTTTAGTATATTTAATAAAAGAGCACCTGTCAATGTGAAAAGTGAGTTGTGAATAAAAATGTTTTTGTTTGGGTTTTTTTCAAAAAAAAAAACACCTTCAATTTCAGGGGGGCGTGGGGCTCCGATGGCGGGGCGCAGCGCCCCTCCAAGACAATGGTAGGGGAAACACTGATGTGGGCTTCGTAGATAATTGGTGGACTTTCTGGGGAACTCCTGGTCTGATTAGGAGTGACAGCATCCATCCTACTTTGGATGGAGCAGAACTCATAATAATAATAACATTACAAAGTTTATTAGTGGACCTAATCCATGACAACCAGGAGTTGAGACCAGGAGGCAGAGTTGCAGTCTTACACGCTCTCTCTGTGCTTCCATCTGGTCACCCACTCAAATCCCCATAGTGACTGTCTGCCCCACGACCACTGAAATTAATAAAATCAGTAGTAACCAGAAGAGGAGTTATACATGAAAACCTAATACAAATGTACACTACTGCTGCAATAGTGCAACTAAATAAAAAAGTTAAATGTTGACTTTTAAACATCAGATCTTTGTCATCTAAAGCTGCACTAGTAAATTATTTAATATCAGATAAGATTAATTTATTTTGTCTCACTGAAACCTGGCTGAGACATGAAGAATATGTCGGTCTAAATGAATCCGCTCCGCCTGGTCATAGGACACCTCCTATGACCAGGCGGCTGCAGCCATATTCCACTCAAACCTATTAATCAATCAATCCTAAACTAAACTATAACTCTTTTGAAAGCCTTGTTCTTACGCTTTCATACCCAACATGAAAAACAATAAAGCCAATTTATTTGTTACTGTGTACCGCCCTCCTGGTCCGTATTCTGACTTGCTCTGCAGGTGTTAGCTCTGCAGGTGTTAGCTCTGCAGGTGTTAGCTCTGCAGGTGTTAGCTCTGAAGGTGTTAGCTCTGAAGGTGTTAGCTCTGAAGGTGTTAGCTCTGAAGGTGTTAGCTCTGCTACTACGAGCAGCCAGAGTGCAGCTCGTCTGCTGCTGGTCCATGTCCCGACCAGAGCGGTAGTGTTTTAACATTAATTCCGATTCATTTTATTCATGGTGTATAACATTAATGCTTTCAAGCAGTGGTGGCTGAGGGGGATGGCTCTAGTTTTTGTTTTTCAAGCAGCACTTTATCGCTCAGCAAAATAAAAATAAAGTCTAAAAACACACAATGTTAACTTTATTCAAACGCACTCGACTCATCCTTTCAGCTCGTGCAGTTTGGCATGTTTCGTGCTGTAATGCAGCTCAAGAGCCTTTTCCATGACCGCAAGCACAGACACAAACACTGGCCTTTTACTTCCACAAAGAAATAATCGTTTGTCCATTTCTCCTGGAACATTCGCATCCACCTTTCTTTGTTACACTCGCTATGCTGTGTTCGCTGATGTCAATGACCGTCTCTTTTAATATTGAAGTTTTTGACAAAACGTGACCACGTGATGACAGGTTCCGCTCGTGTGGTGTTCAAGGACCCTGACCTTGGCCAGGAAAATCAGTCAGTCGCGGGTTAAATTCTATATCTGACTAGATTTTTTTTGGAGTTTTTTTGCGTGTGTTTATGAATTACCTCGCAGGCCGTACACACAAACGTCCCCCAAAAACACGTGAACGCCCCCTGGGGGGCGCTGCCGCCCCCGTTGAGAACCCCTGCTGTAGCTGTTCTATAGCTGGTTGAGTCCATCGCTGATTCGTTCGGGTTGCTCAATGGTGAGAACCGTTTGCTCTCTCTACTTGTGTACTATCACCCATTTGCTGTCACCTGTGCACCCTTATATACAGACAGCCTAGTGCAGTGTTACTCATTGCGCAGCTCGCCAAGCTTTAATTGGTGGCTCGCGTGGCAGTAGGCTAAATAAAGGGGTGATAACTATGACTGCAGTCAATACAGATATTTCATAAAAACAAGCAGGTCTATTACATACAACCCATTAAAACACAGTATCTGCTCTATAAGCCTATAAATAATGAAAAAAATAATTGATAAAGATGCAAATAGATCGCTAAATTGGAGGATACTACGACCAACCTGGCACTTCGACGGTCTGGTTGACTCGTTTCACCATTTCATGCTAGTTCGCTACAGACATAAAATGGATCGATTTCTTATTAAAAAGTTGCACACCAGGTGGTGGACAGAAACAAAGCGTGACAAACGAGGAAAATTAATATTTGGCTTTGGCGCATCCAACAACCGCAAATCGAGAGGAAGTTGCTGGAGATGTGGTTTGTGGACAGACAGCAGCTGCTCCCGTTAAAAAGAAAGAAAGGTACAAGCCACACAAGACGAGCAAAGGAAATTTGAAGAAAAGTGGACAGAGGAATTTGTATTTGTCCTCCACGAGTCGAACCCTTTGTGCTTAATGTGCAAACAAACCCGCTCTGGTTTCAAGCGAAGTCATTTGCGCATCCAAAATTCAACGAAACTTATGCACCTGGAAGTGAAATTAGTAAATAAAATAGAGCACCTTTCTTCTTCTCTTTCTGGACAACAAAGGCTCATACACAGGACAATTAATACAACTGAACGATTCACTGAGGCATCTTTTGAGATCGCATGGATTTTGGCTCAGGCAAAAAAAACCTTCTCAGACTCAAACATTGTGAAACACTGCTTTTTGGCTTCAGCAGAAATATTGTTTGCAGAGTTTGACAACATCATCCCAGTATTAATGTAGTCCTGCTTGTATTGGTTGGTTGCATTGCATATTGTATGTTCTGGGTGGGATGACAGATTAATAAACAGACATGCTTTTTATGACTGGATGTAGCTTTTCATACTTTGCAGTAAAAGTGGCTCTCCTTATTGACTTTGTCCAATCAATGCGGCTCTCATGTAAAAAATAGTGAAGACCACTGGCCTAGTGCATTTAATCCCCGCCACCAAGTGTCCAAAATAATATTGCAGGGCTTAAACCAAATAATAAAATGCCAACAATAACGCAAAATGGCTTCTACATTCAGAATGTACATGAACCAACTCACTGTTTAAACTCTGGACCTGGCATATGGTATTGAAATTGAACATTTATTAGTCTGTCGACATTATCAGACCATTTTTCAATAGCTGTCCTGTTACTGGACTACAAGCCAGTAGGCAAAATATCCTGAATTATATGAATATGTTGCTTAAAAGGTACTAGTATGGAATAAGAATATAAGATACTTGGGAGTAAAAATAAATATAAAAACATAATTCAAAGAGATAAGCAGGCTTACGTTCTAGATTTAGTGCTTCAGTCAGCTTTTGGTTTTCAGCTATTAGAATTAGTTTGTCCAGGTCAGTCTGACCTCATGTTTTGTGGCCTGTACTTACACTCTTAGCAATGAAACCGCATGTTTGGCAATTAAAGAGATTGCAGAATGGAATTAGTAGATCATGATTCAGTCTGGACTGCTCTTATATAACACGGATTACATGGGCTTTTTCCCCAGAGGGAGCTTTACACTATGCAGCATGTAGATACCGGACTGAATATTTCTATGTTACTGTTAAAAGCAGGAATATTTCAGGAAACACACACAGCAAAA